>NC_089724.1:695000-997500 GCF_035083965.1 Branchiostoma lanceolatum | reverse complement strand
AGTGACGAACCGATCACTCATGACGAGTTCTGACCCGGAAATGATTGAGGATAAATAAGCATGACAAGTTCTGACCCGGAAGTGATGGAGAATCAGCTGACGTATGTGGAGAGTAACGATCAAGGGTTTTGAGAGGAACGGTTTAAAATAGCCATGTTTGGATTTTTTCAATCGCCAAATAGTTTGCAACTCTGAAATATGTTAGAATTTTGAACGCTTTCTCTTAGGTTTCAAAATCATAGGTTTATAAACATTTAGATATCGAGTATTAAAGAATTTCAGCATTTTAGACAACGAAGAGCATATTTTGTCGCTAGAAGTAAACACATTTGAATTTTTGGTGATTGTTTGGGCTGATAATATGTTTACAAAAAGGTGATATTGTTACATTAATGACTATCATCAATGCAAGTTTAGCTACATTTTTTAGCTGATTTTGATACAAACGCATAGTTCATACACAGAGACTATTGACTAAAATCATTCATCATAAGTGCTCTATAAAGAATACAATCTAAGATACATCCGCATTGTTTAGATTAAAGGGTTCTATATCTTCTATGAAGCCGAGGAAATATTCGTTTAGCTGTTCATACATTTATTTAATAAATCCATCCATTCATTCATTCATACATTTATTCAAAATATGTATTCATTCATTCATTCACTTATTAATTAATCCATTCATCCAATCATTCAATTCATTCACTATTGAGCCCATGTCCTCATATGAACCAGTCAGCCATCTTCCTCCATCCTGTGTATGTATGTGTGTGTGTGTGTGTGTGTTAGTGTATGTATGCATGTATGTATGTATGTATGTATGTATGTGTGTGTGTGTGTGTGTGTTAGTGTATGTATGCATGTATGCATGTATGTATGTATGTATGTATGTATGTGTGTTTGTGTGTGTGTGTGTGTTAGTGTATGTATGTATGTATGTATGTATGTATGTGCGTATGTTTGTGTGTATATAAACTATGTATGAATGATTCTATGTATGACTGTCTGTATGTGCGTATGTATGTATGTATGTATGAATGTTTGTTTGTAAATTATGTATGAATGATTATATGTATGAGTATTTGTATGTGTGTATGTATGTATGTATGTATGTATCTATGTACGTATATATGCATGTATTTATGTATGCAAGTATGACTGTATGTATGTATGTGTGTGTGTATTGGGCATTTGGTGGGCCGACTCATCTCTCTTTGCAGCCAGGGGCTGAAATGCAAAGAACATACAACTGACAAGGTTATGTCCCAATGGTCTGTAATGGCAGCCCGCAATTAGCATTCTAGTGACCTTGATACGACCATAATTGCCCCAGTGGTGGCCAGTGGACTGGACGATTATGAGCCACTCACACTGGAAAGGACCTCTACAATGTAGTCATCCCCTTAGTCTCACGTCTTCGTAATTCAAACTTTTCCCCACAATTCATGCTGACCCGCGCAACTCCCCCGGAACGACTCCCGACATGCTCCGTGCCGATTAAGATCCGTCACACCCACCCACCTGTGACGTCATGTAACCGGTACATAACAGACCTGACGTCTGTCCACGTGCGCTCGTCTGGTGGTGCCACGTCTCACCTGAGTATATCTCACCTGTACGTGTATTTCATAACTTCTCGGCCTGCTTGGACGGAGTTTGTCCGGTCAAACCGACACCGTTCCTAAAGTTCTAGCCTGTAATCACAGACGTCAAGAAGCATGGCCGCTGTGTTGGTCCTGGCAGCTTTGGCGATGGCCGGGGACAAGGCTATACGTGATGAGGTGGGTACTGACTGGTAATGAACAGTAGAGAGCTGTGATTTGAGCTGTGTAAAGCGTAGGTAGTTGTCAATATATCTGAAATTGATTAAAATGTTGTTAGCAATATATATGGTAAGACTTTAATTGGAAAGAAATGTAGAGTTACGACAGGAGTTTGTTGTAAGAAGAAAGTTTTAGTTGTAAGCAGCTATTATGATGTTACCGAGACTAACTCTAACAATTCCTTAAAACAATACTTCAAATTAAACTAAATTAAACCTGATTTTGCTTGTTTTATTTGATACTAAATCAGCGTAGACCACACATTTCTCGTGACTACAGAACAGTAAAATTAGCATTGAACTATTGAAAGTACAGCATTAAGCATAATTTTTCAGAATTAATCTATAGTCACCAGATGTTGTGAAATTCAATATTGATATTAGGACGTGACATGTCCTTCAGCGGAGGTCATGCACTGCCCGTGCTTTATAGCTGAGATAAGTGGAAGATATTTGCATGGAAGAAACTTTAGATGGGTGTCCTGGTGTCAGGATCGCCATGAAACAACGAGGCTTGCAGGAGAATAAAATCTGTGTGGTTATAATATACGAGCAAGAGACTTGCCATGGGGAGGGGGGCTGTATTGTTTGATAGGCGTACAGAATCGGCACGAACTCACTCGACCGGTGCCTCGCAACGCGCAATTATACACGGGTCAAGGCCCAACGTAATGTGGCATACTATCAACAACTGTTTATTCTAATGTTGTCTCAGTCAAATCATTGGAGCTCCGGAGGAGGCTAGCCGTTTTTTTTGCTTCCTGTGTTCTTCCGGGCGTCAACAAATGAAAGGCGTGAAAAGAACCGAATAAGTGCAAGACAGTGCCCGGGTATTTGTTTGTTTATTTGTTCCCCGACACTTCTTAACGCCGCACCAGGTCTGGGTGCGGACTAGAACGGGCTGATGACGTGAAACGAGCTGTGTTGTTTGTTTGCTAGTTAGTTAGTTAGGAAGTTAGTTAGTTAGGAAGTTAGTTAGTTAGTGAGTGAGTGAGTGAGTGAGTTGGTTGGTTGGTTGGTTGGTTAGTTAGTTAGTTAGTTAGTTAGTTAGTTAGTTAGTTAGTTAGTTAGTTAGTTGCTGGGCCGTCAGGTCTGTCGCCGCACCAGGTCTGTTCCCGACTGGACGGTGACACGGGACGGGCTGTGTTGTGTGTTGATCTATTTGTTTGTGTGTTTATCTGTCTGTTGCCACCCCGCCAGGTGTGGTCCCGGCTGGACGCGGACGGTGACGGGTTGGTGACGCGGGACGAGATGAGGAGCTTCACGGCGGGGGAGCGGACCGCGGACCTGCACAGGGACTCGGAGACGCAGGTCAGGACTTTACTTACGTCAAGGAGAGCTAAAACTAGCCTCCGTTGCCCACACGGCAGTTACAGGATCCCAAGCAGATACGGGGCCTCAAGCAGATAGGTCTCAAAGCAGATACGGCCGCCCAGCCAAAGAATCTGGCCCGATAAGTTGAAAAATCGCCGGTGGGAGAAGCCTGTAACGGAGGCTAAGCTAAAACCCGTTTTGAGAAGTAAAGACTCGCAATGTCCCGATGGCGGATACGATACGCACTAGATTATAGCAACCCCAAGGTCGTTGGGAATAGACAAGCACAAAACAACAACAGCACCAATTCAGATGTACGTTCAAACAACAACATCTGACCAAGCCAATCAATTTTTTTCTCTCCCTTTCTTGCCTCCCAGTGGAAAAGTTACAGACTGAGTCCTGGTGAGACGCTGACGTTTGAGCAGTACGAGAGGAAAGTCTACCATGGTGAGTCAAACTGTGCTCTCCGCATGGCCAGCGGATCGTCAGAATTTAGCCTCAAACAGGCCTTCTTAGGGGATGAAGATAGCAGAATACTGCACAAAAAGGAAATACATAATGGGCCAAGGGAGTAAACTTGCGGTAGGAGTAACATACGGAATAGCCAGGATCCTACGATTCACCGATTCCGCGTTCCCTAAGATGCATCAGCAGGTTGCCGCAAACTCGATTTTACGACAATTCTTCTTAATGCATCACACTGCGCATGCGTGCTTAAAATCATTTACTACCTTATCGTTAAGAAACAAATCTACTATAATTGTCGTCTCACCCAGAAAACAAGTACGGGCACAGCTCCCGGAGAAAGGAGCAGGATAGCAGGCGATTCCACGTCTGCGACGAGAACCAAGATGGCGGTCTGGACAAGGACGAGTTCATGACCTTCCTGTATTCGGAAGAATACCCCCACATGCACGATATCGTCATACTGGTAACCTTTAACCTTACATTTCATTTATATCACCCCACATGCACGGTATCGTCATACTGGTAACCTTCAACCTTATCACCCAGCCTCCTTTGCAGACTTCCTAGAACGACGGCGTATATATTTGGGGAGGGGGTGTCCTCCCTCGGTGACATAACTCCCTCGGCAGCGAAACTAACTTGCCAAGATGTTAGAGAACATTGGTCCGTGTAAGAAATCGCGTCAGATAATCTGTCATGGTCTGGCCAAGGAGGCTCCATATTTCAATATCTCCCTATTGCATTTTACCTCAAAGTCAACAAAATGCATGTCCTTTTTTATATTATGTATTCATATTATTTGCTTCGGAAAGACAGCCAGGTTCTAAAATAGTTAGATCCCGACACCAGGGTGTCTTAGTGGATTTGGTACTGCTCCACCCACCCTCGGGAGATTGTTGGCATCCCTCGGGCTTCGATCTCGGGAGCAAACAACTCCTAGGGTGGACGGAGCACTACCAAATGCACTAAAACACCCAGTTCTCGGGATCTAACTATTACTAAGATGAGATCTTTATTTGCTACTTCTTGTTTTGTTCAGGAAACTATGGAGGATATGGACAAGGATGGCGATGGGGTTCTGAGCTACCTGGAGTTCACGGGTAAACATCTGCATTTCTTTCAGATGATTTTGCTGCCATGTTTGGCGCTGCATTTTTCTCGCATCCTCACAGCCTAATGGCGCCAAGTAGCCCAAGCCCTTAGACTTAGAGCTTAGTAGTGGTAGTCCACTGTTTTCTGCTGCTGCAGTAGTAGTTTAAGGCCCGACAAAAGAAATGTCGTGCTTGTGGTGACCCGACCGACTATAGCAAAAACCTGCTGACCCTAGCCTATTTTGGGGTCAACCGCTGACAAGGGACGTAATATTTTCGATCAGACATGTGAGGGATTGAATCTTTTCCAACATGCTAACTGTTGCAATAGAAAACTGCGCTTGTGAAATGTTTTTCTGTATAATCAAAATGTGATGTAATGTAAAGATCAGTGTGCTGATGAATTTTAACTTTCTTTTATCTGTTAAACTAGTTGTATTTGTTAGATCACTTTCAACGAAATCTACAAAAGGGGGTAAAGGATTGCTACCTATCTGTCATTTCATTTTTAGGACCGCAGTCGGAAACACAACGTAAATTTTCTTAGTCCAAAGAAAGGCTGCAGAGATACTACCAAAACGTACTGCGGGCAATGTGATTTGGTTCTGTAAGAAAAAATAACAACAATGTTTCAATCATATTGTGTAAATTCGTGATGAAAGCTTGAAGAGATTCAGACACAGGTGTGCATGATTTCCTCAGACGAGGAGGAGGGGATGGAGGAAGGTCGTCAAGCCGAGACAACCTTTAAGAAGCTGGACAAAGACGGAGACGGGCAGCTGAGCCGGGTCGAGGTGAAGCATTGGGTTCTCCAGCCCAACCTCGAAGCGTCGCAGGATGACGAGGACAGCGTGATCATCGTCATGGACAAGTTGGACACGGACAAGGTGAGGACTGTTACTTTACCTGTAGCATTGTTCTTTGATTACGGTTAGACACCCAGATAATGAGAAACGGCAGAAAAGGAGTTACTTAAGCAAAATATTATTTATCATTTGTTCTTAAATCATAGTTGCTTATTATAATAAGTAACTATTTTTTGGCGTATCACAGTTCGTATTTTCAACGCATCTGGTTTGATATCTGGTACTTACATGTAGTGATCCCGAAACGGTGACCATAGTGTCAGCGTTGTCTTTTTTTCCAAAACAGCAAAAGTGATCTCTGCATCTGTGTCTACATTTGTATATCTGCATACCCAGTATAGCCACCTTCGACGACAAGGCGAGGAGTTCCATTCTACTATAGAAGTTTTTACTTTTACATAGTAATAGTAAAACTTTGAAGCTAAGACTTACCGACCGATTGAAGGTTTTGGCGTATTTAAATCTGGCATGTCTGCGATTTTACAGGACGAGAAGTTGAGCAGGTCGGAAGTCGATGCCGACCCCCAGCTGATAGAGGACCAACTGATGTATGAGGAGGATGACGACGATTATGCACACGACGAGTTTTAATTTTAATTTTTTTTTTCTTTTTTGTTTGTCTGAACCTTTGTTAATTCATGACACGCTCAAATCGGCACGCAGGCCGGTTTTCATTGAGATTATGTGGGCCATGGGAAGAGGTAAGAGTCCGATACAATATAGCAGAGATACACAGGCATTTGAGTCCTAATAACTCTATCAACATATATCATTTCATATTTATGGTACAACAACACACAATCAGCATATTGAATGGTTTATTGCACAAAAGCTTCGTGAAAACATTTTGCAACCTTTAGGCTGAGTTGCATTTTTTTAAATAATCGTTTCTACACATGGAATTAAGTAACTATAGAATTACAAGTAATAAATATATGTGTTTATAAAAAAACTTACTACAGATAAATATTACGTATATACTTTAAAGCTTTATCATCATCATCATCAGTCTTCCGGATTTCCGGATTTAGATAAACTTACTGGATATGAATATTGCACATATATCAATGACAAGTATATATAGTAATGACGAAAAGGTTTAAACGTCTAGCAATAATAAGCTATGCGTGTTTAAGAGTTTGACAAAGTGAGGGATGGGTGAGTCTCTGTAATGGCTGGTTCTGTATTTAATTGTTCTGAACATTTCTGAGTTTCTTGGCAGTCTACTATGGTCGTCACTAGCTCTTGGAGAGAGCACTGCAGGGTTTAACAGCTTCAACTTTTTTGGCGAATTTCAGGCACAAGTACGACCTTTAGAGAGTAACTGCCACTGCACGAAATGGCCTCGTATCCCGGCGTATACGTACAGGGATTTCTCCGGAAATATTCCATATCCCGGTGCGGATTTAGCGTATCCGTTAATTATATCGGATACGCTAAATCCGCACCGGGATATGGAATATTTCCGGAGGAATCCCTGTACGTATACGCCGGGATACGAGGCCATTTCGTGCAGTGTGCCATCCAGTATTCTACAGCAGTAGATTATCAATACAGTGTGCAAATGATATACAATAACTAGCGCTAGGGGGTGTTCAGATGCGAGAAACTATGTTGCAAACTGAAGGTAAAGGCAGGATGCCATGATTTGTGTATCTAGAAAAATTGGCCCGTGAATACCTTAGTGTTGGAAGAAAGTTTAACATTGTATTTTGATTACGACCAACTCAAATTAGCTTTTATTATAGACCAAGAATGTTGGCTATGTCAATGAGAAGTGTATTATCTATCAACATTTCACGTCCTCAACAAAATAGCCATGTCTACAGTATTTTAATCCAAAGATTGTTAGTTTTGAGATGTGCTTTTCTACGTCAAACTGTAAATTAAACGGTTTTTTTCTTGAACTCAAGGTCTAGATGAAGATTTTAGATTTTAGAAATTCAGAAATGAGAAGAGTATATGATGTGAAGTTGTTTTTAGAAGACATGAACAGATTCTTCCAGATAATGCGTTTGAAAAAAAATGTGTTTAGGCAAATAAGTATAGTAATGACTTAATCTATGCACATTATGTTCTTTCTGATGTTGGTGAAGTACCACCTATTATCGTAAGAATTGAATAAATCAAAACAACATAAGATGCATTTCATATTTACATCGGATTAAACAAAAACATGTCTTATCTGTGTAAATGATTACCCGAACATTTAGTTTTGGCTGTATATTCATGCATCCGCCCCCTCGTCTCCCCTCGTCCCCTTCTGTTTTTAGTTGTTGTTAATTAATCTAAAAGGGGAAAAAAGACAGTCTTACACAGCCCACAACCCCCCCCCCCCACGTGTATCTGTGCAGCGTTGTGACGTCACTGAGAAATGACTGTAAAACTGATCACACTACCACATTGCTGAAAACAGACATTAGACCAGTTTTATCCAGAAACATACCTCTTATATCTGTCACAACCACCAAGACAAAATCAGTTCTATGCTTGCACCGAGCCTTCACACATAACGTCGGTATGATACCTACTGTACCTATGAATAATTACAACGAGGCTGATTGTCTGGGGCACGTCAACATGCGTCGAGTGGTTCTCCTGTTCGTCGGTGTCAATTTTTCTCTCGCGAAAGCCCGCGAGATTCTATCATATGCCCGGTATCAGAAACAATTAACCCTTTAACCGTCTGAGGCACTCCAGTGTATATCAATGTATGGTAAAATTAAGAAAAAAGGTTATTTTAGATTGAATGATATTAATATTTGGACAGCGTGGCTAATACGCATTCTCTCACAGCAAGTCGCGGTGTGACCTTCAACTATTTCAGGGCGTGACTCCCTTTGAAACACAATCCGAACATCCCATGGTGCACCGCGCCCAGACCCGGAACTGCACTGTGCGGTACCTGCCGTACATGTGGTACAACCAGGTGCTGCCACGTCCCACCTGTCCGACTCTTGTCTCACCTGTGTTTCCGTGGTAGCTGTTTTCAGACATTTCTGAAGACATTTCCAGTTCAGTATCACTGCGAAGTGTTGTAGACTAGTTTTGCAGACAACGTTGGAAGCGGACATGGATCTACAGCAGGCGTACCTGGCGGCTGTGGTGTTGGCTGCTCTAGCCTTAACGCTGGCCGACAAGGAGGCTAAGAAGGTGGGTGCGGTGAACGGCGAAGCTACAGATGCGATGCCTGCTCTTATTGATTAACAGAAAAAATAGTCTAGTTATCCGGTATTCTTAACAAATTCCAGTGGTGACATGTTTAGACACAGGTTCGCTGTATACAGGGACGTCAAAAGGCCAGTGAAATGTCACCATTTACCAAAAATGACGTCTTACAAACTATTGACTGCTTTGTCAATACTTATATAACGACGAACGTCACGTATGCCAGGGAATAACAATGTCTGCTTACTGTATAATGAATATTAACCACCTGGAAGGAATGGATATGGCGTGACGTCACAAGGTGCAGACAATTAGTCTGGGCAGGTAGGTTCAGGTGGGGAGGGGGGCGTTACTACATCATTGATATGCATTGACAGAAAAAAAAAAACTGAGTAGACTAGCCCAGCATATAAAACATGACATACGAATGTCAGCATATGACAGGACTATGTACGCTACAAACAACATTGACAAAAGAGCCGCTGTAGTGAATCTGGATTTTGAACTGAGAACGGCTGTTGTGTTATTGTTTTCAAACGTCAAACATGTCCCGGAAGTTCACGAAAGGTCATTCAGTAGACCGATCCTAATTGTAAATAACGGCTTTTGGATCGGCCAACTTAAGAATGGCTTCGTGTGCATCAAATTTGTACTTTTTATGTTTTTATTTCAAATTTGTACGTTTTGACGGAGGTGGGCGGGGCCAAGGGTCGGTCTCTTGTTCCCTTCCTGATTGAGCAGCTGATAAGGGCGGCCACATTCGAAGTGCGGCAGGTTTCAAGCAAGACAAATTTGGGGCGTAACAGGGAAGGAGGGGGGAATCGTGAATGTGGGATATATAATACAGCAGTATTGTGGCGTATAGACCATTGTCGACAATTGGTTCTGTTGTCAAATATCAGCTTCTCTAAAGCCAAACGAGAAACAATCGAACGACGAATGTGCCCGGGCCTTAAGTAAACAATACCAGTGTTGGCAGTGACATGGGGTAAGTCGGTGCTTCGTGAATCTGGGATATATAATACAGCAGTACTATTTTATTTTATTTTATTTGTTTGGCTGTGTTGTGGCGTATAGACCCTTGTCGACAATCGGTTCAGTTGTCAAATATTAGCTTCTCTAAAAACCGAACGAGAAACAATCGAACGACGAATGTGCCCGGAGTAAACAGTAATAATGTTGGCAGTGACATGGGATAAGTCGGTGCTTCCGGGTGCGTGGAGGATCGCCCAAAAGTACACGAGCTGTACAATTGTAATGCAATGTGAATAGTGCATATACAGTATATAAGGTGAGTTTAAATGGGGGAGGGGGGCGTGAGGACACGACCCTGCAGAACCGGTACTGACACGTCAGAGTAGCTATTCAGGTAACGTTCCAGGTCAATGACCTGAGGGCAAAAACAAAACATGGGCGCCGGCACGTACTCCGCGTAAGCTGCATTAACATCATGTAAATCGCCTTGACTGCGCCTAGTTGCGCCAAATCATTGCGACAACTTTGCGACTTTTTGCGCGCCATACAAGAAACCTTACCTCAATCAGATAAAAGTTAACTTGGCTTGGAAAACGCAGTGTTGCCATTGAATTTAAAAACATGTATAGTGATTGAAATGTATCAATCAAAATAGATTTGAAATGATTGCGGTGTTCTAATTCCGTTTCCACTAATTTGCAAATATTTTTGAAAGTATGGAAAAATAATTTGCAATTTCAAGCAACAAATTGCCCTAAATCTGTCATCGTGTCAGTCCCCTTCTCTCTAAATCGGCTGGATTTGTCTGTGTGTTTGCTTGTCTGTTTATTGCTTGAGGCGACGCCTACTCCCCCCACAGTTCAGGGAATGACTGGGGCATCTCTAAATTGTCAGGACGTGTTAATTTGTGTGTTTGTTTGTTTGTTTGTTTGTTTGTTGATTGCGACCATGTCTGTCTACGCAGCTATCTGGACAGCCAGAACGTGTCTGTTTGTCTGTTAGTTTGTTTGCTTGTTTGCTTGTTTGTCTGTTTGTTGATTGCGGCCATGTCTATCCCTGCAGCTCTGGGAACGGCTGGAGCATCTCGACCCTGACCATGACGGGGTTGTGACGGAGCAGGAGCTGAAGAACTTTGCATTCTGGGAAAGGATGAAGGACCTCCGGGAGGACGCGGAGGAACAGGTCAGAAATCTGATATCATATCAAGGTCAAAGGTCAATTAAACATTTTAGCTAAGGAAGAATGTATTTCGAAGGTCGGGCATCACACATTTTATAATACCAGTTGTTTGCCATTGTCTGTACAAATCATAAAGTGTTCTCAAGGACATCTTACAGGACCATTGTTTTCCAACCCCCCTTCAAAGAAATTCTATCAAACTGGATTTCGAAAATAGATTAGTAGATAGATAAAAGATTTAAAGAAATCCAATGTTAAGTAACAAAGTCAAATGATTTTTTTTGTCTTTCCTGTGGAACCTTAGTGGACGAGCTTACAGGTTGCCCCCGGTGATAAACTGACGTTTGATTGGTACAAGGAGAAATCTTACACCGACGGTGAGTCCAGCTTTTAAGTACATGACTGGTCGTTCTCAACTTTTCCTTCTACCAGCCTTTCTAAGTCAACTATCTGAATTAATGAGTGGAGCTTTTACCACACCGTCGGGTAATGGCGGTAAGGTGGGGTTGGAGAGTTAGGGACATAGCGTCGGAGAGCATACGTACATACCTTTCAGCCTGTTGCGTCACCAAAATCTGTTAAGTGAACTATCAGAAGATAACCGGTAACCATCTATGAGATATTACAAAATAATGAAGTTGGTAACTTTTGTTTCGTTTTGTAAAATAATTGTGACTAGCGGCAAAGTACCTGGATATAACAAACCTGGAATAACATCTACCAAACCATAACTAAATGATAAACTAACGAATATTTTGTATTGAACGTAAAGTGACCTGACATTTGAATGAATGACTTGTGGCAATGACTGCAAAGAATATGCACCCTTTGTCCTAACCGTATTCCATTTATCTATGAATCTCTCTTGAACGAGGACATCTGTGATGTCATCTCGGGAGACAATGAGTCCTTCTGCTCCACTCAGTCCGGTCTTCCATTAGCGATCTCAGCTCTGTTGTTGAAATGTCACTGAGCCCAGTCACAGATCTATGAATATTTACGGTAGTAATAAGTAAATGATTTCCAAGGGAACCATTACAAAATCATAACAAATCAGAATACAAAAGGATAACTTAACATATACTAAATGAATGATACATTCACAATCTGCAGACTACGAGGATGACCTGGGTCCGTACGGCCGGACGGTTCAGCAGGACCACACTCGTTTCAACGCCAGCGACCAGAACAAAGATGGTGCCCTGGACAAGGAAGAGTTCCTGGCTTTTCTGTGGGCAGAGGAGTATCCTCACATGCACGATCTCATCACACTGGTAAGTGATATCCATAACCTTATCCCAAACATGCGCGGCGTCATCACACTGATGAGTCTTTTCAACATGAGCTTTAAAAATAAAAAAACCCACACGGCCTTATACTACCCTCTGACCTTAACCCACACATGCACGACCTCATCACACTGGTGAGTGTTCCCAGCACTATCCTTAATTGTATCAACCCACGCGACGTTACTGCACCTTAACCATCACACTCGCACTGCCCTATCCCTAACCCTAACCCACACATGTATGATCTCATACAATGATGAGTATTCTTAATGTGTTCACACCTCCTAACACTAACCTAAACGACACATGCACGACCACACCACACTCTAGCCCTAATGGGCAGGTCGATGTATAGAGAGATAGATAGATTAATCGACGAATGGGTGCAATATTTACATCATCGTCCATTCATTTGTTTGTTCATTCATTGAAACATGCATTAATGATACCCTGAAACCCTAATTTAAGCCGATGTACAGCCAAAATCGGATACAGACATACAACCACGATATCTTCTTCAACTTATCAAGAAAACCAGAGTAAAAGAATGCACAGAACAAAATCCCGACTACCAGTTTTTAAGATATATGTTTCTATTTTGTAGGAAACGATTGAAGATCTGGACCAGAATGGGGACGGGGCTCTCAACTACAATGAGTACAGAGGTAAATCATCCATCTTCACACTTTTTCTAACTATTGATCAAACACTTAAAACTTTACTCTATCGATCGTTCACGTGTTCAGCCTAAGGAAATGAAAGCACACTGGAGGTCAGGATTTTGGTCAACATAGAATAGTCAAATTCTTCTTCTTCTTAGGCCCCAACAGACTCCAACACCATGGTAACAGTTTTCAGTCTAACAATGACCGGTCCATATCAGCACATATGCATAGATCAACATAATTAAGATGTCCCTAACCCTCTTGACTTAGAAGTGTTCGCCATCAAGCTTTCTTTCAAGGCCTGACGAGCGTAAAGCCTGCTGGAAGCGCTTAAGTGGGATTCTCTTTTGACTGCGGCATATTGGCGACCTTGTTGAATCCGAGCGATTAAACAGAGTGCTCAACGAATCCCATCGATAAAAAACGAATCTTGTACGCGCTTTGTGTGTTTTGCTGTCTTTTCCAGTCATACTTGGCCACTTTGTATAATATTTCCATTGTAAAGTCAAGAGTTACTAACATAAGTCCAATCTAGGTTGCAGCGAGGCCGCCAACGTGTTAAACTGCGACAAGTTAAAACTAGTCAGGCCAACGCAGACAAAAGTTTATACGAGACATTTGTGTTTCAGGAGAGGGAGATGGCGGAGACTTCATGGAGGACTTCGAAGGCGACATGGAGTTTAAGGAGTTTGACAAGGACGAAGACGGTCAGCTGAGCCATGCAGAGGTCAAGGAGTGGATCCTCGGGCCGACCTTGGACATAATCAAGGAAGACGAGGAGAAGGTCGCGGTCGTCTTGTCCAAGTTGGACAAAGATGAGGTGTGTAGGTTTTTAGTATGTCTATTCTGGCTCCAGATTTCAACATGTGTAGTGGGCCATTCTTTAAGCATCCAACAATGACCATAGAAGGGCAAGTTGCGAGGTCTTTTTTCGGCAATTGACGATTCTAGCACATTTTTTGTCTGTTGAATGTTTACTGTGGATTAGAAATGGTATGTGGTTGCAGCTGAGAAAAGACTTGCCGTACAAAATGATCAGCGTTGGTTCCTCATTTGCAGATACATACAGCCAAGGTTGCCCAAAGCCGCTATCTCACTCGTGATTTGACAGAGCGCTCAACGAGTTTCAACGATTAAGAAAAATGATTTTACGCTTCGTGTTGTATTTTAGTAAAACATGAATATTTCACCTTGTATTCCCACTGTAAGGTCAATGGTAAAACAAATACATTTTAGGTCACAGCGATGTGGTCAACATGCCGCAGTCCAGTGAGATACCCGCTCAACTAGCCTTTAGCTACTGTCAAGGTCTTACCTTGGAAAATGTATATATGAGTACAAAATGGCGGGTACCGTGACACTTACACGAATGAAGCTTGATCTCTCCCCATAGTGTCCCGACACATATAAAAGGGCCTGTGCGTCATCGGTGCTCGTGGGTCATCAATTGGTGGGTCCAATCTTTGCACAGAAACATCGCTTAATGTCTACAATGAGAACCTGTGCCGACATGGCTTTTCATACTAACACACCTTTACTCTGTCATTTCTCCCCCATAACAGGACGGGAAACTGACCCGGTCCGAGATCGAGGCTGACCCGGAAGTAATCGAAACCCTGAGGTACGACGAAGATGACGACCAATTTTTGCATGACGAGTTCTGAGATCCGAGGGAACTTTGATTTAACCTTATTCTTTGTGTCCTTAACAACCGAGAGGCTTTTACATATGTTAAACAGTTTTTTTTAATACTTAAGTATTGCATTGACATTGCATAACTACGTTAAAGAAGCCAACTAAAGATAAAAGTAAGTTTATTTGTTTGAAATTAAGTGATATAAATTCAGGGTCAGAATGTTTTTTCATTGTATTTTAGACCAAATGATGGATTTTTTTAGAATCTCACTACAAAGCCAAAACAACCTCTTTATCATAAGAATTTATTATTAGGGGCATAAAACGTCAGCTTCTTTTTTTGTAACAACACATAACCTTCAGACGCGATAGACTGCATTCTTAGGGACTAGTGTCTGCACATAGTCGCTCCCTATACCTGTGAACGTCCACTTCAAAATGAACTCAACCAGTTTATAAATGGATATTTTCCACATATTTGCCAACCTGTTTATTCATTAATTTTTCCGATAATGTTTCATTATTTAGCATCCCCCTTTTCAAACTGTTCCTGTTCGTTCTGTTGAAGCCCGCTCCCCGCCATCATGTTCCCACACTCCGATATCTACCCATGATTCATGAGACCGACACAAACAGCTTTCCCCGCAACATGTGGACTTTATTCCAGTGTTGTGACGTCACTGAAGAGATGACCGTGTAAAACTTACCACATAGCTGATTACAGACTTCCAAATAAAGCCCATTTTAACTGGAAATAGAACCTCTCACCAGTCACAACCAGTAAGAAAAAAGGAGTTATATACTTGCACCAAGATGAATATTTCACTGCAACGTCGGTATGATACCACTGTATATACCTGCTGTATTTTATGAGTAACAATAAGAGGCTGATTTTCCGGGACGCGTCAGCACACCCGAGTGGTTCATAGGTTAGTCTGTCTGTGTACACCCATTTCTGGTGAAAATTGGCAATATTTGATAGGAAGTGGTCAACAGTTGTTTTTCTTCTTTCCAATTATCTAATCATTGTCGTAACGTTGATGCTTTTTTTCACAGCAAAAAAAAAAAAAAAAATATCTTACTATGTATCTTTATGCTATTGTCTAGCTAAATAATCTGTTTGTTTTTTCTCGCGGATTGCTTTCAGCTCGTTATTTCCAAGAAAGCTCATTGCCCTCCGCATTACTTACTGCTTTTTTTCCAAAATCATTGTTCAATTTCAAAACGAGATAAATATAGAATTTAATAAATTGGGGTGGGAAAAGTCAAAATCGTCCAATTGCCAAGCATACTTCTCCTGCATTTCGAAAACAACATGGCCACTTGGTTTCAGGTTACAGACACGTGACCCTTCCCAGAACACACTCGGGCCTTTTGACGCGCCTCGGAAAACGACGGTACAAAACGACTACATCTATACTGCACAACACATACTCAACACCACATAAAACTGGTTTTCAACCTGTTACGCTACGGCTAGAACAGAACATAAAACACAATTAACTAAACAAAACACGGATGAATAAAGATCTTAAATCGAGTTGTTGACAAGATATCTATAAAATGCAAATGTTTAAAAGCGTCCATCTTTTAGGCATTATTACCTTGTAACGATGGACGCTTCGATTTCGAAAGACACTACACATCCTCAAATAGTAAACAAAGTCTTTTGTAGTTTAAAAGGTTACTCAAAAATGTAATGACGTCATATGATGAAATGAAACGTTTTGATGATCACATCGCTATTGATAAGATTACAATTATTACAAACAAAACAAAAGAAAATTCCGGATTTAAAGTGATCATTATTCGATCAACTGTTTGGAGTATACCGAAGCTGAAAATAAAGATTTCACTTTTTGCTACTGGTTGATTGTTTCGTTTTTTTTTTAGATTCACTGTGTACAAACTGAACAGATGTTCCTTTACGGTGATGGCAGACTGGAACATATGTCTGCTGCCGGATGCAGAGTTCAATATCACTATGATACAGGAACATGGATTCAAATAAGATTTGATATGCTTAGTAATGTTACATTAAGTATTGTCGCACGGCAAGTCAAAAGCTTTACAAACGATGTAGCTTTACGAGATATACTAGATATAAATTGCATTGATAAAACTGATAACAAAAATTCGTATTCTTTTTGACTGTGCCCTGAACTGCTTCTTTTTCTTATCGATACAAAGATGCATTGCGTTTACAAATGCAATGTAAATATAAAGAGCAATACCTTTACGGGAGCTGGTATAGATGCGTTAAAACCTTGCGAAACCGACGAACAAAACGTTCATTGTAGCAAACCAAAAGCCAATTCCTTGCCAGCTTCAGCTTGATGCATAACTAATAAACACAATCTAGCGTAAAATTGCGGATAAACTGCTAACAAGGTCGTAAATTATCAAACTTATATAAGACAAATTATGACATTTCACATACATAAAACATCGGATATGGACCACAACACAAGACGTCCCGGTTGTTGTTTATAACAGCACAGTGGAGGGATGGTTACCCTGGCATCCGAGTAGCTAACTAAAACGTCTGCACCAGTAACTAAAATCACTAACAGAGCGGGGCGATACGCTGACGGATATTATACTATAAAATACTCTATCTACACAAAAATTCGAACACAATACGTTCTAGTAGGCTAGATATTTAGGGCTACATAGACTTGTAATCATTACAAATACCTCGGTTTGAAAATACACCTCAATGTTCATTGATAACAAAATTCTCAGTTTAACTATTCTTTTTTCCTTCATCAGAAAATCTAAAGTACAATTTTAATCCTAACCTAGCGATTGACGAAATGATAACATTTGTTTCTACAAAGCAGATGTTTTAACAGCTTAAGCTTTACCCCGATATCGTATAAAAGCAGGCAATACGCTAACTATACCACAAAATCCACTCCAAGATTATCAATAGATGTTTTACATACAAAAGTTACACTGTCAAAAGTTCTCCCATGTTGGTACGTAATAAATACACACTGCCGCTGGGACCTCGCGTTTCCAAAATGGCGGATGGAGATACGCAGTGGCTGCTGGGATAGCTTCTCCTACGTCCTCATTGGATCCGCGGCCAGTAGGGCTGTGACGTCATTTCCTCCGTGACCGCTCCGGGCACTTGGACGGGCACGGACACCCCAGGCGAGATCAGGCCTAGAAAAACAGGAGGCCTTTTTCATCATTAGAAAATATTTCAGCAAGCGAAGCTAGCATTTTGCTACCTTACCCATCTCCCTACTGCCCAACGCAGTAACTAACAGGGAATCGGGTGCCAAACGGCTACTTCAGTGTGCTAAGGGTGCTGGGAATTGAACACACGTTGATTTGCTATGAAGACCGAGAACTTTTAATTAGCCGAAAAGCAGGAAAGCTCAAAGGTTGCAACAAACCAGAAAGCATGGGAGAATGTTACATGATAAAATGCTTTATATTTTCATATATGCAAAGGCTTTTTGTTACACGTTAGCGTGTGACATGTGACTATGGTAAGTGTTGTTACCTGCTGAGCCTCCGTTAGCGTGTGACATGTGACTATGGTAAGTGTTGTTACCTGCTGAGCCTCCGTTAGCATGTGACATGTGACTATGTCCCGTCATGCTCGGCGCCTGCATGTGGGAGGGGTGGGTGGTGGTCACGTGATGCCCCGCATGGGTCGGGTTGTAGCTACCCAGGGCCAGGGTGTCATAGCTGCGGAAATAAACACACACACAAACAAACAAATTAACAAACGTTACGTTGCTTTCATTTTTGCTTTGAATTCTAGATCAGATGATATATGCCTTTCTTGTCGATAACATTGGTGTTTCAAAGCGTAGTAAGTGACAAACACCATTGACTACGAACAAAACTCTGTAATCTTTTTAACTGCAAGGCCAGGGGATGAGTATTTCTGGCAATCAATGGTTAGTTTGGCAAGGCGCAAATCTGTCTCAACAGTATTGCACGTCAAAGGCAACTGCCTTCTTCTTCATAAATCATGAAGTGTTCTTCCCGTTCAGGGCAAACATGCCTAGAGTAAGGTCGATCTTTCTTTACTTTCATAATCTAGAATTCTAGATATGTAAATATGTAGAAGAGTCTCCGAGAACTGCTGTTGCTATAGTTTGCCAAGCACACATTCTGTTACATCTAAAGCTGTGGTGCAATAAAGTGGAATGAATGAAGGGATCCTTAATTTAAACTGGACGACCCTGTCCACGCACTGATTGATTGATTGATTGATTAATTGATTAATTGATATACAAAAGCTCTCTTACCCCCGAGGCGTCATGGCGGTGGAGTGCGGGATCATACAGGAGTATGACGACTGGTCACGTGACTGTTGCATGCTGGGCATGGGCGCCATATTGCCGGGTACAGAAAAGCTGAGGAGAAATGGATAAGATTATGAATGGAGCCTGATAGAAATTATGATATTTGTAATATTGTGAACAGGGCTTCGAGTTACATTCATGTATCATCTCAGAATCTCAGAATTTTTAATTGGATGTTTAAGAAACGTTACATAATAATGACAGAAAATTGATTGAAATGTGGTAGTTAATGTCCATTGCATGAAGAATTGTTCTATTCAAAACACAACTGCGCTCCAAAACTTTCTTCCAGCATTAACACCATCAAGATTCTTCATACGCATTGCAGGGCGAGCTATTAAAGCGCACTCATAATGACCAGAAGCAAACATACATGGCATACATGAAGACACGTACGTAGTAATGACCCTGTACAGACATACACAAAGGTTGTAGAAAGGAAGACTTGACGTACTTTTCCCACCTCGGGACGGGTGGCAGGGACGAGTAGCTGTCGGTCAGACCGGCGTGGCTGCTGCGGGACATGACGGGGGCGCTAGGGGGCGCGATGGGCTGATACATGGTGGCGGTGCTGAAGCTGGAGCTGATGGGTATCCGGCTTGGGGACGAGCTGTCGCTGTCCTGGGAACGACGCTGGTTTCTCAGCTTCTCCTCTCGCCGCCATTTTGCTCGTCTGTTCGAAAACCAGACCTGGGACGACAAGTGAGAAATTACACGTTAGCTTAGAAACTCATGTTTAACTTATGGTTACGGGGGCAACTTAATAACTAACATAGTCCATTATTTAAGCGGCATGGGTGTACGTGTATCTAGGTTGGTAGATAAAGACATAGGGGTGGGAGGGCGCTCAGGTAAAAAAGCAAACTTAGTACTTACGCTAGACCAGCAATCTTGATTTAGCTATAACTTTATGGGGCAGCCTCATAAGTACCATTGGTCAGTATTAAGCGGAGAACATTTAAACCGGAGGAAACGATGTACGTGTATCTAGATGGGGAAAATACGGAAAGGAGGGGTGCTCTTGAAAGGGGAAACATATCAGGGTGTCTAGAGAATTGTCCTCTAGAGAGTTGTTCAAGAGAACAGTGATACGTTTCTCACCTGTATCCTGGCCTCCGGTAGGTCGATCTTGGCCGCCAGCCGTTCCCGCGCGAACACGTCAGGGTAGTGGGTCCTCTCAAACTCTGTGGGTCAATAACAATGGTTAATGATATGTACATGAGAGTGAGAAATAACAACCGGTACAACAACGTATCAATGAAGCTAGCAACAATGATAGACATTACTGTAGTTTTATCCCACCGCTGCCACCAGTGTGGCACCTATAGTCTAAGAGAACAGGGAATGAGGTTTTCACTCGCGGCTTGCCTGGTAAGAACTGATCCAGATAGAGAGGGTCTATCTTATTTATTGCAAACTAATCAGCAACAGATGCCTGGTGTCTCTGACCACCAGTGGATATCTTCCGTCGTTACAACTAAAACATCTCGCACCATCTAGATATGCTGTCCGCACTATTTCTCAGCATTTTCTTCAAGCTACTGTATTACATTCTTCGTAAAACGTGTCTGTGCCATTTTAGTGGATTGGAAAAAAAGTATAGTACGTTCTTTACCTTTCTCCAATGCTTCTATCTGTTCTTGTGTAAATGATGTCCTGTTGCGCTGCAGTTTTCTCTTCAGCCGCAAGCGGGCCTGCGCTTCGTCCGAGTCGTCGTTGCTGCCGTCACCTTGGTCTAGAAGTAAACAAAAGAAGAATACTTGTTTATTTATAGAAATGACTGAAAACAAAAAAACGGGTCTAAAGATGACGGAAGAGAATTAATATAGACCTAGAACATTGCTTATTGAACTTATAACTTAGACTTTGAAGTGACGCAATATCTTGAAAGGAAATGTAAGTAGAGTTTGAACTCAATTCCTGATATGTTGACGAATAGTCATGTTAACCCTTTTTTCTAATTGAACAGTCATGTGTGACGGGTTTCTTTGGTACAATTTAATTGAGATTACACTTTGTCAAACTGATTTTTTTACTTTGATCTACTAAAAATGTATATGACATTGACACCAAGGTCAATGAATCATCAAAATGGCGTCTTATTTGACCTGCGCAGTGAGTGTGCAGTATAGTCGATATTGTGCTAACCTTGATAGCCGTGCAGGGTCAGAATCTGTGATGCAAGTTTCCCGTCACCTGGAGCAAAGGGCAAAGGGCAGGGGTCAACATCGCACAAATACAGTAACATCAGTATTCATATTTTTCAGACTCGGACATAAAAAAAGTTAGCCAAACTAAAAAGTTTTCGTCAGTGTTTACTAAATGACGTACATAAATGAATGTGTATATAAATAGTCGTCCATGTATTAAACCAACCACACAGCTATAATATAGGCTCAACGGTAGAGATTCTAATGTATCAAACGAAACTAACTTAAAGAAAACATTTCCAGTAAAAAAAGTGACTACAAAATATTAATCAGGGACGCTGTTCTGAAGAGGGCAATGTTGTTGCAGCCATGTTCGTCTTACAATCGCTGGGCGGCGCTGTTAGCCCTACATATCTGTTCCACAGTTAGGCACATCCGACCTGAGACTGTGAAAAGTAAACACGTTTGTCGCAGAAGAAAATGGTTACTGACAGGCCATCGCGATCGGTTTATCAGAAGTTGCGGTTGGCTGCGTGTTTCACGACTTGGTACTCATCATTACCCGCCATTTGTGAGTTTGGCAATGTTCTAATATGTTCTAATTGACTTCACCGTCTCATAATACGAAGAGTATTCATGAGACTTGTAAACAGTTATTTTTTAACATCAAAGTAGATTGCAATTGTGAGCAGTTTGTGTGTAGTATTACGCCAAATAATAGTTACTCGAGCAACTTGATATGATTTTGGAAAATTATATCCAGTTACTTGAGTAACAACTATTTGGCGTATCTTATTACCTGGATGTTTGACCTTCATCAACGTGTTTGTACCAATGTCTACAAGGGAAACATGGAGCGCAACTTGGCCTAATTCGGAATCATCATAGTTTCAACTTGACCAATGTTCGAACATCATAGTTTCAAAGAGGGTCTTGTCTTCAAAAATGCCAAGGATGCTCGGTTGTTTTGTTAAGTTATCGGCACTAATTGGTCTGGGCGTTTCTCTGAGACCTTTGACCCGTCGACCTTTTAATGTGTACTCCGTGATGTGTGAATGCCTGATGTGGGCGCGCCCAAACAACACAGTTTCTCCCGGCTGTTAATCGTTATGAACTTTGTTCGTACTTTCCGCATCATCTGTCATGAATACTTAGCTGACTCAGATCCATTGTCGATAGTCTATATGCATTTGGTTTGCAATTCAGCGAAAAAAATGATGACGCAAAAAAACGCTACAGAGCATCGGTGGCATACTAGATATTTCAACCAACCGCCCAGAGACAATAAGCAAACCAAATGTCACTGACATTGCCCATTTATGCATTCATTTATGTATAATTATTGGTTCATCAGATGACTATGGGGTAACTCATTCAGCAAATTGTTCTCCGAGGCGTGTAACTGGTAGGTGATGCTACCTGAAGCGTCTGAGCGTTTCCAAATCTATCCAGTTGCTTAAGTACCATGCGCGTTTTCCACGGAGGGCTAATCGGCAATGAATATGCACGAAATGCACAATATCTATGAGATAGATTATACTTCATTGTGATTGGTCTAAACTTCTCATTTATCGAATTAAAAAAAAAAGTTACAGCAGATTAGCCAATGCGACCAGTTTGGATCAACTTCATCTTCTCTAACAAAAGTAGCACATACCTTTGCCAAACAACTCAGAAAAATGACGAGCTTAATTTTCATGCTATCGTAGCAACACAGATTCTAACTCGCAACCAACTCAAGATTCAAGATGGCTTTATTGAAATTTGTAGTGAGGCTGCCACTGAATTGCATTCCATTTGAAAATAACAATGATAAAAGCTTGTACTCTGCGATTGTATAACAGCATAGTCCGATTATAGGCCTTTATGAGCCATGAGAGGCACTGCCAAGCCAGGACTACCCTGAGTGACTGACTGTAGCTGAGTAACCCACCGATGCTGTCAACCGTCTCCTGAGACGAAAAGAGCCAAAGATGCCGATTATGCAACAATTCAAAGTCCAACTCTACGGCCTGATACTGTAACAGTACCGCGCGTGATATTTTCCCGATCATTAGGTGCGTATAGCGGCGTGGTGAGCGGGGCGTTAAATCGGCTCGGCGGGCGGGGGTGACGGTAGCGCCGCCGGCGGACGGGAGGTGTCCCGCCGCCGATCCATCATTCCCGACAGGTCCCCGCTCAGGACACTTACAATTAGAATGGGCTGTTTAGGGAAGCCCGTGCTAAGTGATTTCTCTTTGAACAGCTTTATTCAGTTTCCCGCCATATCTTGCCAGTCAGAATTTGTGTCAAAAACGAAGTCAATATGACACTGAGTGGAGGGGGCCATGGTAAAACTATACAACACCGAATGTCGGACGACACTTCTGACGGCCTGACCCAGTTTCCCGCCACTTCTTCTCAGGCAGAATGGCGATGACAGACGACACTCATCGCGGTGGGCTGACATGGTTTCTTCCCGCTCATTTGCCGCGCAAAATGGCGGACCGATCGGCGCGTAAAATCGAACAAGGCTGAGGAAGCGGAGTCGAAGGGAAGCCATACATCATCCCGGGACAGGTGGCGGGAAAACGTGCCACTCCAAACCACAATTGACCAAGATTCTGGACGCTGTTTCTTTCTGGCTCATTTCCCGCCGAAAATGGCGGGCGAGCGAGGTGGAAAATCAGACGAGATTTGGGAAATCCGGGGGGACGACAGAGTCATCCATCATTCCTGAGACAGTTGGCACGTTTATCTGTAAGGTGATCTGATGTGCGTTATTGGGCACAGTTTCCGCGGAATCTTGTCGTGGTGAGGAGTCGGAGATGAGCCCGATTGCGTTCTGACGGGCTGCGGCTTCACACCGGGTTAAATCGACTGTTCAAACACTGTGCACGAGTGAGAACATGTAGTAAGATAGCGAGGTCTTTGACTCTTTGTTTACATTTAAGGGTCTTGGTCGGGTTTTGAAACCTGCTCTCTGATCCTCAGATCGACGACTCTTTGCATCTTTGTTTCGGCATGCAAGCTGAAGTGTTATGTGCCACATTAAGAAATCTTGTTAGCACCGAAAACTAGCGGACTGCCTTTTGGCTTTTTTGAGAGAGCAAAACAAAACAAGATTTTTTTTTCAAGCCATGATTTGATGACAAGAGGAAATCTGCGATTAAAAGTCGCCTCAAATATACTGTTGGCCCTGTATATAGGACTTTATTGCACAACAAATATTAATGTACAAAGTACAAATTATGGCATCTGCTGGTACATAACTAGTTATATAAGGGTAACCTACCTATGACAAGAGTGTATAGTATGGGATCGTGAGCTTTTACGATCATTGGAAGAATGTTTAACGTCTAGACATTCTTTGATATATTCTCCTATGTATATCATGCTACAGTCCAACTCAGTACAAACTGTACAACTCTTATTCTCTGAATTCCAAAGCTACACCATTATTTCTGCAGTATGTCAAACTCAAGGTCTCATCGTAAAAATCTGTGCACTTTTGTCCCGTCAATAAAGATGACAGCTGAATGCCGAGACGCCCCTGTGTTTTACGATTGTTCTTCTCGCCGACTTTGAACCTCGCCGACCTGAAACGGCTGATTCTGAGATAAGGATCGGTGCTGTCAGGCGGGACAATGCGCGCCTTGTTTCGGCGGAGCAGTTCGGTGATTAAACCGGGCCCGCACGTAAACCTCGCGCCTTGAGAAAGGTCAGCGCTGAGAGGGAGGCGCGATGACTGACAGTGATTGACAGCCGCGCGGGATGAGAGACGGTAAAATTGACGTTCCCGCGGCGGGGCCCCGGACCTCGTCATGCTTTCCCATGAACCCCTCACCTCATCGCCAGGTAAGGCACGGCGGCCCGCCTTTGAAGAAAGATAGCTCCGTTTGCCAAAACGGGCCTCTATCTCAGATACAGTCGTACATATGAGACGAAGATTTAATACAAAATTACAAATTTGAGCATCTACAAAAATCAGTGTTCCAAATGTCTCGCAGGTACCTCCTACCACGCGTGACCAGACCCAAAACGTTCAGACAATAATCGGCCGCCCGTAAAGTCTTGATTGCTGGCCTTGGCAGCCTACCAATTAGACATAATTTCTTAACAGGACAAAAACTGTCTCGTCTGCGGGATCAAAAATTTACCTCTCACACGCTTCTCTAAGTTTAAGGAGATACTCTTCCCGCATATATGACACTGTTTTTAGTGGTGTGTTTAATTTTGCTTCTTTTGTTTGGAGTCAATAAGACATTACAGTGCGAGTAAACAAGTCGGGCCCTCGGGTTATCTGGCACAAAGAGACATTGAGCAGACAGAGACAATTGTGCCTTATAAGACAGGGTGGGCCTCAGCTCACAGGTTCCGCACGCAAAGGTCAGGGGTCAACAGCTAGGACGCGTAAAAAAAGTTCCCACAAGACGTTCGGAAGGAGGAAACCAGTTTTGCATCTATCCCGACATCGGATTCTGAATGGCACATGAACAGTCCCATCCTGTACTTTAGAAATCTCCTAGACGACTATTACAGCGCCATACTTTATCCTACAATTTCCTTAACTTTGATTTTTTTCAAAATGAATTAAACCTTGTCAAAATGTCCTTCCATTGGTAGCTTTTCTTACTTCAGTCGTCTGGCTGAACCCTTTTGCTTAACGCACATTACTCAGACAATTCATAAGACTCCTATAAATCACTCATCAGGTGCAACCACTAGCGCAGAGACAGCGGGCAGTCGATTTCTTAAAATCTTAGAGACGTCTTTAAGAATTTCGTACGTGGAAAAGGCACTTGATTGCTTTTGCTATCTATATTCGTCCTTTGCCTCCCTTTTGCTGTAAACTCGATAAATCCAGCATGTCTTCCAAGTTTTGCTTTGTCATTTTTTTTCTCTCGCAGTTAGACTTGATGCACCGATATGTAAAGCGGCATGCGCATGAAGCAACGACTTGCAAGCTAAGGGCTAAGGACATCTACACAGTTTAGACGTTTAAAGTGATTCCAGAATAACGGATGCTTTAGGTTTGTACTATGTTGTAACCGTCCTTTTTTGATACAGTGATCAGAATGAAACAAAACAGATGCTTTTGCTTTAGTATTTGTACCATCTTATAACTAACTGTTTAATTTTGATACAGTGAGCAGAATGAAACAAAAGTTAAATTTGTGTATAAACAAAGGCCCCGTTAAAGGTTCATGCCATAGCCTAGTAGGAGGTCTCCTCTGCTTATCCCGTAATCATGCCCTCGGTGTAAGCGTCTATCTGCCCAAAATGAGGGGCTGAGGGAAACAAAGTAATCAATTTTCTCGGTAGTTATTAGCAGAATGGCCCATAGGGCGGACCGTGCGGCTCAAAGGGGCGCCGCTGCAGTAATGAGGGATTCCGCCTGAGGCGCTTCGGCACGACTGGATGGTGAGGGTCATACGTCGGGATGACAGGCAAGGGTCGATATGTTCTGCCATGTTTCAGTTTTTCAGGTGTGTCATTTTCGCGAATAGAATGCAGTGGCATACTTTTAACAGGCGTTTGTAGATTCCTTTGTTCGTCCGTTCGTCTATTAGCGACATATTGTTACTGTCAGTTACTAGGTGTCCTAAGTTAGCCTAATTGAATGATACGGAGACTGACCAAAATGTTATGAGTAAGCAGAGGTCATGAACAAACTATTAAGATTTGAGGGAAATGTTCTATTTCCCCTTCGCAAACTTCTCTGAGATTTTGATCTGTGAAAACTCGATAATCATCAACATGAATCGTCCCATTGTCCGTCCTTTGTTGGTATGTCAGTCCACACATGCGCCCTGGAGGCGCGGGCCCCGGATGACGAAGTGGAAAAGGTCAGAGGTCGTAGCCGACAGACAAGTCGGGCTTAATTACCCATATAGTGTCCATTGTGCGCAGCTAATCGGTCGAGAGATCTACCAAGGTTTTCTGGTGAACACAATTGCACTCAAAGAACGTTGCTGAGACTCGAAATAGCAAGGCAGATACCATAGTTTTGGCAAGTGGTTGGCTTTGAAGATTTCTATACAACATTTAAAGGGCTTTTTTCTAAGAAGAAAACATTTCAAGATTAGTGATAATGATAAAGGATGTTTTGGTCCAATTTGGTTCTCTTTCCTGTAAGTTTGATTTGAGAAGCGCGTCCAGCTTCAACACCCTCCAGTGGCGCATGTCATCCCGAAATATTTACACAGCTATCCCCCAGAAATTAGCTGGGACTCGGCTCGCGTATCCCTGGCTAATGATTTTTGAAGCCCGGGCTTATCTCCGCTATTGTGGGCCGGTGCCTTTGTGTTGCCGGCGCTTTGGGCGACACTTTCCGCCCAAAAGCCGACGTTAAACACCTAATGGCCTCCGGGTCCGGGGTGTTACCGCCCGCCCCGGCAGTCCACGCCTCGCGCCTGACATTTACAGCGAGCCGGCTCAACCGCCGAGTCCGCGGAGAGTCGCCTGAACAGTTTCCCTCGGTGTTGTTGTTGGATGAGTTAGAATCGCTCGTCTGCTTCATGTGTCAATCATAACGACGTCATCTGCAGGTGCCATGGCAACAAGCCCGCGATCAAAGGCACCGGCGAAGCGGGTACAAGCCCGGCGCGCAGGCTGTAATCTCTGTCGTTCCCCCGGACTCTGTGTCGCTATTCCCGGGAAATCGCCGCGGAAAGCATCGCAGGGCCGCGCGGGGAGAAAGCCGCTTTTAAAATTCAATTTTCTCCGTCGGTGGGTCCGAAGAGCCGCTGATCTCGGTGGTCGGTAATCCCCTTACAGTTTTTACACCAATTATGTCCACCGGCTGAACTGATAAGATCGCAGGATCTTAAAGAGAAACTTTCTACACGCCGCCTTTTCTTTTCCGTGGTAAGGTACCGACAAGCAATTTCAACGAAACACTTTCAGTGAGTATTGCATATAGAAACTTCCCTTGTGAATCCCGTTTGGTGGTTCTTTTGTGAAAGGATAGAAATAAACGAAGAGGAAAAGACGTCAGGACGAAGTAGGTTTTAGCGAGTTTTGGTACAGGTTTGGGCCAGTTTCAGTAACCCAAGCGGCTTGAAAAAGAAAACTACTGCAAAAACTCAATTGGGTCAAACCTTTGCTTGTCTTAAAAATAAAGTCATCTAGTTTTATTGATATCAATTGGACTAATGCAAAATGGCGCTCTCAGCGGGTTGCTAAAGAAAGTTATGATGTAAACATAATGTGTAAAATAAATAAACTATTTTTCTTCCCTAAGTGTTTGCATTAATTGTGTCTACTGATCTGTGATGAGTGAATTTTCTTTGACACGACGGGTAGCTTCGATTGGTTTCACCAGAACTGTGAGCGGATAAGGAACACCCCCATTCCACTCGGACGGCGCTCTCACCGCGCTCTCTCTGCGACCTTAAATTTAACAGAGCGCTCAACGAATTTTATAGATAAAGAACGACTATTTGCGTGTTTTGTCGTCTTTTCAGCCATACTTTTACATTTGGCATGATATTTTCATTATGAAGTCAAGGGTTATACAAATTTAGGTCGCAGTGAAGTCGCAGTGAGAGCGCCGTCTAGTGGAATGGGGGTCTAATAGGTCCATGAAACCGACGAAAACATTCCAATCGGTTTGTGTTTCCACGGACCAATTTCGTGTTGTTGTTTTTTTGTCGTTTCTGTTGTTCCTCAGAACTTTCTTTAGATTGTGCTTTCACAACGCTTCAGTTTTTTTTTGTAGAATCGTGTATCTGGATGTTAAATTCCAAAATGGTGATGCCTTATGATGATATACTACTTTGATAATAGTTTTACGAATCGCCAAAAATAGTTACTCAAGAAACTGGATACAATTTTGAAACAGTCAGACGTTTCAGACAGCATCTACTGTCTTTCGTCAGTGTCTAACGATAGGCAGCTGTCTGAAACGTATCTTTACTACCTGGATGTCTAACCGTCATCAACGTAGTTTTACGAATCGTATACTGTTGTGTGACTAAAATAGAGGGAAATGTAAAAGCATGCACTGTGAACCCACGGGTAAACGCGCTCGTTAATGCCATCCCTAAACTGCACATTGTGCGATTGTGTGGATAGGTGCTAACTCTCCCTTAAACCCAGCTTAGAAGTCTGAACTCTCGCCATGCACGACGCGAGATTAGCTCAGGCAGGACCCCCTAGGAGATACCCTGTGGGCGTGATGAGGGGTCGGCCGTACGGAACGATAATGGAGATCCCCGTACTGATTACGGAACTGTCCTGGTCATCGCACAGAAAATCCTCAGACTTATCTAGACTCTGCTCTAAGAGATGTCAGAAATAAAGAAAGACTTTCCTAACGCGAAAGTTGACATTTCTTCCAGAAAATAACCAGTCTAAAGTTGTCGTTAAGATTTGAAAATAACCATGCACCTTGAATCATGTCATGCAAATGTGATAGCCAGATATGTCCATAACTATAGTTCAGACTTCATAACTACAAAACCTCTTTGTTATGACATGTAACGTCAGAATGTTTGAAAGACTTGCATGATACCAAATGAGATTGGAAATGACAAAAGTTCCAATGCATGTTTTTCTAGCATACGGTTCTTCACTTAACCACGTCGCATTACATAATGTCATGATGATAAGGTAATAAAGCAGTAAAGCACAGTATCTTATTGGAATATATGAAGTGTCCGTGTTAGGAAGAGTTATGGTATATTTAGACCTCCTACAATAGGCCCGGTAGTTCGCAATCACGCCATACCATACAGGGGTGTTGCCGCCGCGATAAATCAACGTCGCGCGGTTAATGTCAAATTTATGGGAAATGTGACGTTCATTTTCCCATCCCTGAAAGAACGGCGGCGGTAATGTCGAATATATCTTCATCATGCGTTACTAGAGACAGGGTCATTGTGAATTTCCCTGGTAGTGCGTGAATTTACGTTCAGCGCTGAATGCGCTACCTTGGGTTTGTAAAGCAGCATGTACACAAATGGTTTCGAGGCTTGCTTTGAAAAAATAAGTGAATAGATGAATGACTGAATGGATGGATGAACGGACGAAATAATGAACTGTTAATTTGTAGCAATATTATATCATAAAATTGCACGGATTTTATGATTTGTGCCAATTAAGTAAAGTGGCACAGTACGGTAGTGAATCAATGATAGGAATGACGATAACAAATACTACTGAATGTCTATTTTGGTCTTTCATTTTCATCGTTCTACTCGTGAATACACCGAAGCTCTTTTTGTAGTTACGTTACATTTTATTGTTTATTGTTTAATCAGTGTAATTTCTTTGCAAAACAGCTCGCTTGAAGTCTTAGCGTAAAGATTTCGTTTATTGCAATTTTCTTCAGTACGTATCATTCTCCTTATCATTGTATTCCATGAAGGCTAATTTTCAGTTTTGACTTTAGGTGAAAGACCGACGTAGTGCCAAATCCCGACTCAATTCATCATTTCGGATCTCTCCGCGTTGTAAAGATGCGAGCATCTCCCAGCATTCAGCAGGAAATATGAGGCTGTATCAGTCCGCGGCGTCTGATTGCTCGTTAATACGGAACAGTTTGTACCACTTTGGCCACACGTAACGGCAATTTGTACTGTATGATACCCCAACACCGGACAGTCTCCTGGCTTGGATCGATAACGATCCACACACGCAATTTTCTCTTCTGTTAATAAACACCGGTCTTTCATGGCGCGGCTGTCTCCGCATTTCCAGAAGATTCTGAGTTGTGTGACCTTGACATACTTGTCTATAAAGCAGTAAAAATGTTACGCATTCGGAGGGGGACTGAATGCCCTAAAACCATTAAGTTAGCCTACATTCCATTATTCTTATAGTATGTGAAGTAAGGTTTGACAGAAATGCAAAGCCAGTGCTTTTTTGTATGCTACACAAGGTGTATTGAGTTTTGTTCCTAGATCGAAAAACATACTTGACTTAGATTAACTGTTGGGCTTGTTTCTTTGTTTGTTTGTTTCTTTCTTTCTTTAGATACGCATGTGGGCCAAGGCTAGGTTTTCCTAAATTTTGTCTGACGATGTGCCTACGTTCCAAGATTAAAATATTGATGATTGTTGTGATATACATCATCCACATCATCCACAGGAGAACTTTTCCTTGCGAAAACAACGGTTCTGTCACTCCCGATATCTCTCGCGTGTTCTCGCCGTCACTTCCTGTCAACTCTCGCGTGAGCTCGTTATTTCTGTCCCGTTCTGAAGGCGGCAAGCCTTTCTTCTGTCGGAGTCTCCTTTGTCTCTCCGTCTTGGCTTGTCTCAGAGTTAACTCGCAGTGACGAGCGCGGGGGAACGCGCACCCGGCACGCGCAGATAATTAGCTCCGGGATGGGTCCGCCGGGAGCCCGCTGGGGGCCCGCTGGGAGCCCGGTGTAATAACGGAAAGGGCACGACTTTATTACGGAAAATGAGCGGGTCGTGTAGGGGTCTCGGGAGGGAAAACTCGGCGCACAATGCGGATAAATCACAGACCTGTTTGTCAGAACTTGTTTTTCACGACGCGTAATTTCATCAGGAAGAAAGAGATGTTGTTGAGGCTTTTAACTCGATAATGTCATATTTTGAAGGGTGATATATGAATCGGCTGTCCCCAGGTACAAAGATAGAGACTTAATTTGACGCCTTCCTGGGTGTGATAGAGTGAGTAGTATGCAATTCTGTTTTGCACACATTTTTGTCAACGTTCACAGACAAAAAATATCGACCGAAGCTGCCGCACAAAACCCGTTATATTTCCACGTATACGGCAGTCAACTGTGCATTGTTCATGAACTTCATCTGAATCGCGCTGAATGAACGAGTGACAATATGGCTTTAAAGCAGCGCTCCTAACTTTGTTATTATTTTGGAATACACGTTTGTCACAATGCCCTATTTTACTAGACGGCGATCACGCTGCGATCTCGCTGCGACCTAAATTGGATCAGTGTAACTCATGATGTCATAAGTTGAATATCACACAGAATGTTAAAGAATGACTGAAAAGACAGCAAAACACACAAAGCGTAAGAAGATTTGTTTTTTTATCTAATCTATGAAATTCGTTGAGCGCTCTGTCAAATGTTAGGTCGCAGCGCGGGCGCAGCCCTTGTGGGATGTTGATATAAGGCAACGCTGGGAGAATATAAACAACGGTGTAAAGTTTATCCACGATTGGAAAGAAGCGCATTCTACAAACCGCGTTGAACAAATTCCAGTTTCACGTTTGGAATAAAGCGCCTTCTACAATATTCGTTCACAAATTTATTTTCTATTTCCACTGACCTTCTTTCTTGGTGGTGACGTTTCCGTTTGTCTGCGGTGGCGGCGCGCCCGCGGTGGCTGGTGGGTAGGGCCAGGGTCCCGGATGTGGCCAGGCGTTGCCGTTGAGGAGGCGGAGCTTCTCCAGCATCTGCGGGTCGGCGCTCTGCAGGCTCTGCAGCGTGTTCTTCTCCCCGCTGGCCAGGTTCCGCAGCACGCGGTTAATGGATGATACCTGTGAGAAAAAAACACCCTTCATTAACTCAAGACAACCCCGCTAGCAAGGTTCCGCAGCACGCGGTTAATGGAGGAAACCTGCGAGAAAAAAAACACCCTTCATTAACTCAAGACAACCCAACTAGCAAGGTTCCGCAGCACGCGGCTAATGGAGGAAACCTGCGAGAAAAAAAACACCCTTCATTAACTCAAGACAACCCAACTAGCAAGGTTCCGCAGCACGCGGTAGATGGATGAAACCTGCGATAGAAAATACACCTTTCATCAATTCAGGACATTGATTCTATCAAAGGAAACCTAAGCAATATTTGGGCCCGAAAATCGGATTTTGAAAGCCAATTTATTACGTCATTTCTATACATAATTAGTTCAAGCAACACTATCACAATGTATAGTGACGGGCTCCGTAGCCGCGGCTAATAGATGAAACCTGCGAGAAAAAACACCCTTCATAAAGTCAAGACAATGACAGTAACTCAAACCTCTTGATAAAATGTTGAAACAGTCACTGTTTGATGAAAGTTTCAAAATGTTATCCATTGTTTGAGTAACTGTTCTTGGCGTTTCTTATTACCTGGATGTCTAACCTTCATCAACGTAATGATTCTATTAACTCAAAGGAAACTGACAGCTTAGCGGTTAACAAGGGTAAAATCGAAAAGAGCGAAATACTGATGGCCGGAAGAGAAAATGCATTTAAGAAATTCTTACGTCTCGTTTCTTCACTCAAAAATGATTAGCGGAAACCATAAATTCAATTATCATAACGTTAGCGAAAAAACAAAACGAAAATAAGAAAGCAGGCACGAATACCACACGATAAAATACCAAACGAAGCTCTGAACCAGTTACGCTGAAAAACGGGTAGGCTTAAACACAAGGCGATGAGAACTTCTACGCATTCAAGCTGAGCGGCACGAAAATAATCAACCAGACACACGCGAATAGATAACAATCGCATCCAGATACGCAGACACAAAAACGAATCAGATTGACAAGTTATCAAGCTAATTTTCGTATACAAATTTCTTGTGGTTGTCGCAAAAGGAAGACGAGAAAATTGGCTAAGACTTGCGGTAGACTGCGCCGCAGCCGTGCGATGATGACGACAATCAAACATGAACATTTGACAAACGCAGAACAGAGAAACGTGTTACAGAGAAAATTCGTCTATAGAATAAAGTATGAAGAAAAAAATTGAAGTAACCTTCGGTGAACGGTCCATAGCTAGCGGCAGTGAGAAAAATGTCCCACTTGAGAAGATGTTTCAAAAAAATTAAAATTCTCTTCCTATCTGACGCTAGACCCAATCCGTCCACAATGTGTTCACGGATCGGTGTATCCGGTAGAGTGAAATGACACAGAAGTCATAATCAGCGAAATGGATTTTGACTTTTGTTTCACTGCACTCTAATGAACAAACCTTTCTATCCATGAACACATTATGGACCAGTTTATTGTGACATGTTACAACTAATGTGCTTCAATAGACAATTGTGAGGCGAGCACTTTCTGAAAATTGATGGTTTATTAGCTCACTCGACTTAAACATAACAGCGCTCAAAAAGAATAGGGAATCCAACTTGCTTTCACGGTTAACAATCCATATCTTAACCACTTCACGCTGCGCAAGCGAACCATCGAAATGTGAAAAGAGCCATATTTCTGTGACAGAGATGCTCTTGCCCTGGGATTAAGCATGCGTTAATGGTGAGATTAAGGCTGTTATTAGTCGTACAAATCAGGCAAATGTGACATTTTTACAGGCGGGAACACAATAGAAGCTAGCGCTTACAACAGCGACAGCGCCAGGCGGGATGCACGGTCCGATATCCCGGGAGGAACGGTGTAGACGTCCTGATCACCAGTCTCCCCCCTTCATTAACGAATAAAACCCCACAAAGACACTCCACATTCATCACGATACACTTAAAAAATCCTTCAGTAACATTTCAGCTTGAAGAGGGTTTTTTTCTAGAACTACTCGTCCGGTTTTGGCGGATGAAATCGTTGCGTTCCGCCGCGTGTGTCTGGCGGCGCGCACAGAGATAAATGCCTCAGCGGGGAGTTACGGGCTCTGACCAACCCACTGAACCAAAGAAAACCTTACGCTTATGAATAAGATGTACGTAAAAGTAAAATAAGTGTTACAAACGTGAACTACACCTGGTTGAAACTGAGTGTTTTAAACCGGCTGAATTTCCTGTTGCAGCAGAGAAAGGAAAATGCCAGGTTGCGCACGAAGGAACTGCGCGTAATATCGAACAAGCTAATCGAGAAGTGCTGTTCTTAGAAAAAAAGGAAACAAAAAAAGGAAAAAAAAGGGAAAAAAAAGAAAACGTTACAGCAGGGAATACCTTTGTATCCGAGTTAATTTTACAAAAGGTGATGGATTTCGAGGAACGCAGAAGAAACCCCATTTTACGAAACGACGGGCAGGTATTTGTCAAACTGTTTGAATAAGGAAGAAAATACTATTTTTTTTTACGTTTTAATGTCTACCTGATCCAAATGGTATTTCATATTTTATGCTAAGAACGGTGTTTCTTTTTCCGCCAGTATGACTTACACATTCAATAAGCTTTGGGCTGCTACCGTGAAATCTACGCATGATTTCTTACTACAGTCACAGCCATGAAACAAAACGTTTTAACAAGAAATAACACCAAAGTCAGATGAATACTGTTACGTTGATTTTACGTGTTTGGTTTAAATTAATGATTCAAACAAAATGAAGTACTGTACAAAAAATGTCTACAGATGATCACCACAATGTTCGCTGAAAGCGTGACCGAAAGAATAATGTTGAGATACGCAACAAAAACACTCTCTAAAGAAAACGATCTACCGCAGTACAGACCAGCTGGTGCCACAATGGTGACAATCCACCCATAATTATCACATTTACTCAATTCATACCCGACTAAATCCTACGGTTTTACAGATTTCGATGCAAACGGTTTCCGTCTCAGCACGTAGGGAACGCCTTAAGCCGCGCATCACGCCCGTCCGTGGAACACTCTCACTTTCAAACGGTCGCATTACCTGATCCATCCTAGCGACAAGTCCAAGTGCCCAGCCCTTTCCTGGGTCCTGCTCTGAGTTGTTCTAGACGGAAAGTCGGGACACTGCGGCCCGGTGTGTGCCCATGTCCGCTCTAAAGCGCGCGGGCGCCGTTCGGGAGTTTTGTACCGTGAGAAGCGTGACGTGCCCAGTGGTGTGATGTAATGCGTCCTGACGGGGCAGGCCGTCGGGCTGTGGCGGCGACACCGCCCGAGCCGAACCCCGCGACCTCCCGGTAACCAGCTGCCACGAAACACGTCGTCTTAACGACCCTCTGGTGGCTCCACCGGTCAGGACTTCTGGCCGCTTGAGCAGAATTAAGGGCGGCGAGATTACGCTAGACCTGCCACGACGCGCACGACATACGCCCTGCTTTGGAAAGTTCCGGTCCAGGCAAACCGAGCTAGCGAACGAACCTCCGGGAAAATATTCGCTTTTAAGCATAACTATTAGCTTCGTGCTATGTTAGCTTTTATTTCAATTATGACATTGTTTATCCTACTATAATAATGATGATTAGTTCGTTAACTTTGACTTCTACATCCATGCTGTGTAAAATCGGGGCGAGCATAGCTCAAGTCCGACAGGTTGCTTCCCTCCCAGCGCGCAATCTCCACTTGTCATTGTTCTCCCCTACAACAACATGTGTAAGATAAAATCATTGCTTCTATCAATCAAACCATTGACAGGAAAACAATGATTGTAGATATATTAGGGATCTGTGCGGTAACTTTCCGTTAGGAGACCATTTTTGAAGCAGATAAAATCGACATTGTTGTTTTCTAGGAACAAAGGAAAGCTTCTTTCGCTTCACCGTTAACAAAGTGAATTACAAAAGCAACGAAATTTGATAAAATGTTACAAATTTAGAGATATCTTTTAAATCAAGCATTAGAAGGAGGATTTGTGATGTATTTTATGGCTTTTCAAAGTGAAGCGTCTGTATTTTGTACAGTTTGTGATGCGAAATCGGCAGGACGTTTCTGAACGACCGTACACATCACCGACGCTATCCGCAACGAATAAACGTTAACCGGGTTGATAGAAATATCGACACTTATTCTACATTTTGGCGCCTAGGATTCTTGGTTCATGAAAATATCAAGCCGCAACCTGCAACAAGCTCATCTGATGTAGTCAATGCTCGTGCCGCGCCTTCTTCAGCGGAAGGGAGCAAGGAGGCAAGAACAGTTTTGTCGCCAAAAACATGAACATATTTTGTAGCATCCACATTCTCCTGTGGTAATATCCCGAACCATCGAAGTTTTCGATTCTAAAATGTATTTCTTAAGTTCCTATAAAGTGCATATTTGTTTGTTGGCAGCTCGTTGTACCTGAGTACCTAACACATATAACTTAGCATCCTCGCCTTCTCCCGCTGAAGAATCTACCTTTCGTACCCGCCTCCCTCCCAGCGGGCTGTTCCCGAGAGCGCGCTACCCTGCGGCGAAAACGCTTTTATTTTTCAATTCGCGGCTGCTTCCGTGAAATGCGCGGATGGAACGCCGGGGAATAGCACACGGACTCACATATTGGAGAAATGGAACTTCATTAAAACTATTCCGGCAGGAGCGTTGACTCCACACGGAATGTATATGACGCACGGCGGGTGGGAATAGGTTAGAATAAATCTGAATTGAAATTGAAAATACAGAAGTAGACGTTCCACTATCTTTGCACGGTCTTGGAATTAACGAAAATGGTCTTTATATCATACAATAGAGGGTATTTTTCAACACTATAGAGATTTTATGGAATGAGCTTCTTTAAAACGTTTTGCAAAGAGTTTTACCAACCTCCTACGGACACGATAAAAAGAATAAAAACATGAACTGCTGACAGCGATCCTTTTGTAAAATGGAAAAAGTCAGTTTGTAGAACGTGATGTAGATGCTATCCATTGGATAGAACTTCAATACCGTGGATCACCCCATACGCATGTACGAACAGAAATATTTGATGCTTCTGAAATGTTATGAAAAGGACTTTAGAATGTTTCTCAATTCACACGGACCTCTGGAAGCCTCACATGGAAACGATTGGAACAAAATTATGATTCTTTCAGCGCTCGTTTCATAAAACAGTGTTTTGTATAATATATGATTGTGTACATGTTGTCTTTTGGATGGAGTTTCAAAGTGGAGGATCACCCAATAGTCATGTACTAGCAGCCACATGCAATACTGTTGATCTGTAGTGAACTGGACTATAGAATGGTTCACAATTCACATTGACTAGCATGGGAATAATCAGAACGAAATATATTTGCTGTTTTCATGCTTGTTTTGTAAAACAAATGGATTAAAAACGCCGTTATTAGCGGCTTGTCTTTTGGAAAGAATTTTAGTACTGTGGTACACCCCATACGCATGTAGGAGCAGCGCTGTATGATGTGTCCTGAGCGAGTTGAGGAATTTTCTTCACCACATCGCGGAGATCTAGGCACGTGAAAAGGTAGTTTCCCCAATTTTCAGTGGTATCCCTGTCTGCTATGCCCCAGAATTAGCCTCTACCAGGCTCCAGAGGCGACTGGAAAGAGTAGAAATCGGCCCAATAGACAGAAAAACATGCAAGAGGAGTTAATTTGCTATAGGGGTACAGTTTGCATATTGGACCCTCTCTCCGTAGCCTACTCCCTTAGCATACTATTTACTGTATTTTGCCAATTTCTACTATTTTCCAGGCGTCCTCAAGGCATGGTAGTGGCTTCTCCAGCATGACAAATATTACTCTCCAAGCAGAGGAGTGGGTCCGGCAGGTTTTTGGCGTGTTTTTAGGCGTTTTTGTCGGGCTATCTACTTTGTCATGGTTTCTTTGTCTCTATAACCCACAAAGAAAAAGAAACCATGACAAAGTAGATAGCCCGACAAAAACGCCTAAAAACACGCCAAAAACCTGCCGGACCCACTCCTCTGCTTGGAGAGTAGACAAATATGACATCTCCCCGGATCAGCTCGGAGTGCCTACTCTCCAAGCAGAGCTAGGGTTTCGGCTGGTTTTTAACGTGTTTTTAGGCGTTTTTGTCATGCCTTCTACTTTGTCATCGTTTTTGTTGTGTCGCAAACCCAAGCACAACAAAAACGATGACAAAGTAGAAGGCATGACAAAAACGCCTAGAAACACGTTAAAAACCAGCCGAAACCCTAGCTCTGCTTGGAGAGTAGGAGTGCCCTGATGGCCGCACAAGAGCCCCCCGAGGATCGTGTCGCCGCGCCGCCCGCTGGGAGCGGACCTTTCCGGGCTCATTTGCTCAGCAATATAGAAATCAACAAAGGAGGACCAGCAAGGCGCCAGGAGGAGCCCTGCTCCACGCATACGGGTGATGGAACGGGCAGGAGCTGGGCTGAATTATATCGCGTTTAAACATACGAACAACATAAAGTCAAACTGTCGCCGTTCTATGAATACTCCTGGCCATTTTTGAAATCACTTTTAAACAGGTCTTTTTTGTCGTTTTCGTCAACACCAAGATGTAAAAGGGAAGGCGAAAACCACTCGTTAGACACTCGAGACGACATGTGGAACGAGTAGAAATACTGTGCCCTACGGATTACACATTCATTTTAACAAAATGTTATTCTAGAAACCGTTAGAAATGTAATGCTGGGTTTTACAATGGCTAACTGGCAGCATACAATATATTACAATAAACATGGAAAAAGATAAGAGTCGCATTTTTCTGAAAACCTTGTGTAGTTTTGTAAGCAAACAGTTACTGTGTTGTCCAAAACGAAAATGTGAAGTATCAGATAGTTATTTTATGCAGATACATTTACTAGATTCCTCCTTGATTTGCCCTTAACGCAAATATTGGGGGTTCTAGAATTTTTGCTACAGTTTTGTCTCAGCGAATATGAAAAGTACAGCTCGTAGTAAGAATTTGTTCTTCAAAATTTCCATATGCCAATGCAGATACATTAACAGGATTTCTCCCAAATTCAGGGGGTTCTAGTATTTTTGCTACACTTTTGTTTGTTTGTTTGTTTGTTTGTTTATTGAGATCTCCATTAGATTGTATGAGAAATATGGCTTGTGGTAAGAGTCTGTTCTTCTACATGCCAATGTTCCCGCTGCTCTCGCCGGGTTCTCTCCCAACATCGCGGCGCTGAGTGCGCGCCAGCCCGCCGCTTATTGAATCTAAGAACAGTATTATTTACTCCATGGAGAGGGCACGTCCGCTGATACACCCGGAATACAGTCTGGGAGCGGTTATTATCCTAATAATGTCCTGTCTAGGGAGTGGTTATTATGCTGATAATGCCCCGCCGATGGGGACCGCGCCGCTTCCGGTACAGACAGCGCTTTCCAAATATATGTTTTTATAAACGTAGAATAAATACTCTTTACAAGAAGTGTCGTTGAAGTGAAGAAGTTCACTGCTGTAACTACATGTTGTTGTTTTCGATGCTTGCATCTTGTCTTTGTTTCCGTGCCTATTTTTTTCTTGGTTTCGATACTTTACACATAGAGAGAGACTAATATGCGTTTACATCTAACTCCAACAAGGGGCTTATTCGCTTTACCACTGAACTATTTCCTAGAGGCTATGCATACAGGTCACATTGATTTAACATGTATCTAGTTTTAGTTGGACTGAACGCAGAACGCCATCGAATACATGATAAATCATTTGTTTAAAATACAGCTAAGGTCTGGATGTTAAGGCACCTGGATGGTTAATGTGTTTTCTAACCATTTATGTGTGTGTGGACTTAATTTCAGTTCGCCATTTTTCTCCCCCGCCTCGTAAAAAAAGGTCGGGGACACCTGCAATGTAAAAGGTGTCGTTCTTAACGAATTACATCCGGGAACTTAACACGTCGTTGACCACGCTGAGTGATTCGTTTGTAAATTCAAACTTGTCCGGGCGATCCATCCATCAACTCAACCGGGCGACTTACAGCACTGGCGATGGACGGTAACGTTTGGTGTTTCCCCTACACATGGTTCATTTTACACCCCGGTTCCACTAAAACGGCGCGTTCGCCCCGCGCTCTCTGCAACCTTAAATATAACAGAGCGCTCATCCGAATTTCATATTATTTTACTTTCACTTATCCTTTTTTTATTTTGTTGATACTCCAAATATGAAGTCAATGGTTACACAAATACGATTTATACTATTCTAGTACTTCTGAGGAGACTGTAATGTCCACGTGAGTTTTCTATCATATCAAAACCGACAAAGCCATTCTAAAACATGTTTTTCACCGGTAGTATTTATAAAGATTAGAAGCCTCTGCTGTACTAGGAGTTTCACCTGAGCACGTTCTGTTCCCTCCACACCTGTCCGGGCCGTTTTGTCAGCCCGGTGCTCCATGGGGACACATAAACCCCTTAATTTGTAGTGCAAACATACAAGGCGACTTAAAACGGCCATAAACTTGGTAGGTGGCGTCCAGTTGGGACAGAGCATTAGGGTGTGTGGTCTCAGGGGACTCTCAAAGCCACACGAAAAACGAAAATAAGCGAAACGTTTAGTCATCTAATTGACGCGTTTACTGCGATGGCGGGAATATGGACCATCATGGTTTATTTGCGGAGTAAAAGGGTTACGTTTTTCCTGTAATATAACAGAAGAGGTCTGCTTTGCAGTTTCGAGTTTTGAAAACATTTGTCAGATCTGTGCATTACAAACTAATGGCAAATGCGTGTACTACAAACTTATGGCAAATGTTTTCACATACAAATCTTAATAGACGTGCTTTTTTCTGAGCTAAATCGTTACTTCTCTATGATGTTGATATTCCTTACCGAACCGGAGCTACAGATGTCTGTATACTTAAATTTGCATCGCTTGACGAAATGGGTGTTCTTTGTCAAAAAACTGCATTACTTTCGTATTCTTAAATTTCTACCCGCTGTAGTTTTTCTATTGCGGCGTATTAACTGCTTATCTGTATCAACGCAGTTCGGAAATACTTAAGGCGTGTTTAGGGAGACGATGCATCGGATTAACCCCTTAAACATCATCACAATAAATCTTCCCTGCTGGTAGCGTGAAGCAGGGTGTGGATGTCGCAAATTGCCGTGCAGGTAATGTCGGTTGTTCCGTGCCGCTGTGTAATGAACGGTTTCCGCTCCGCACGTGCGCTTTTCCTCGCACCTGTCGGGAGAGCGTCTCGGACACCTACCCTTCAGGGACATCCCGAACCCTTAATTTCTAGTGTAAATATACAAGATGACTTTAAACGGCCGTAACCTTGGCGTAGGCGGTAGTTGACGCGCGTTTGGGACGAACTATTAAGGCATAAAAGTCGCTGGGGACTTTTACATTCGAGAAAAACGGAAGATAATTCTTGAAGCCGAGTCCTTCGATAGACTTAGTTATTGTGTTGGAAATATAAACGTTCAATTATTCCACTCTAACGTTTTACCTACAATGTGAATCGGATGTATAATTGGAGCGTTGTGTCTGGATAACGCGACTGAGAGGTCCTCCCTTTAAACCAATCGTCTGAGTACTCTTACCGACAGGAAATTTTCCTCAACTGTTGCCTGATTCACATTTTTCATCGAAGAGTAAATGGAGAGTACTCGATGAACGCAACCATACACCAGGACAGCAAACTGATGGAGGCTCCACGTCTTACATACTTAACGTGATTTTATTTCCGCCTTTATCTATTTTCGGGCCAGCAATCCTCAAAGAAATACAGCCATGGATTTTTCATCAATCCAGTTAGCTCAATGCCAAAATCCGGTAGAAATTAAGCTCCATCTAGCAAGGACGGTAGCAAACAGTAACTAACATTGGGAATGTTCTCATTCGCGCATGTGTCATATAGCAACAGACTTTGAACAAGTCAACAAGCAAAAACGTAATAGAATAAAAAGAACCGTTAAAAGAAACAAACCCTGGGGATGTTCACAAGTCACATTCGTGCAAATTATCCTATAGTGGCAGACTTAGAACAAGTCAACAAACAAAAATTAATGAAAACCGCTAAAACAAACAAAACAAAACGCCTGGGATGTTCTCAATCGTGGAAATATATCCTATAGAACCAGACTTCGAACAAGAAACAAATACTTATATAGAAAACACTAAAACAAACAAACAAAGCGTGGTACTTACGCTGGGGATGTTCTCGTTGGTGAAAATATATCCTATAGAACCAGACTTCGAACAAGAAACAAATACCTATATAGAAAACACTAAAACAAACAAACAAAGCGTGGTACTTACGCTGGGGATGTTCTCATTCGTGAAAATATATCCTATAGAACCAGACTTCGAACAATAAACAAATACTTATATAGAAAACACTAAAACAAAGAAACAAAGCGTGGTACTTACGCTGGGGATGTTCTCGTTGGTGCAGATGCCCTCTGACAGCAGTCTGTCCCGGATCTCCCAGGCGAAGATGGAGGGGCACTCCCGCTTGAACTGCGCGATCTTGGCGACCACCTCGGGCGTGGCTACCCGGGGCTTGGAGCCGCCGATGGCGCGGGGCCGGATCGACCCTGTCTCGTAGTACCTGCGGGGAGGAGGGAGAGACAGGCGCGCTGTAGGACCGCGCGGTCACTGGGTCGGCTTCGGCGCCCCTCTCACTGCACCCGCGGCACGCTGCGGCCGGTCGGATTGACAAAGCACTCAACGAATTTCATCGCCAAAAAACGAATCGTTTTAAGCTTTGTGTGTTTTGTTGTCTTTTTGGTGATACTTGTACGTTTTGGATGATGTTCCCATTAGAAAGTCAAGGGCAACACAAATCATGTTTAGGACGCAGCGACGCCGCCAGCGTGCCGCGGGTCCAGTGAGATGGGGGCTTTCGGTAGGCTCGTCGGGTGTTTTTTACGGTTTCATCATGCATGGATGGAGTTTTGAACGGCGTTGTGGATATTGTTTACGGACCAGCAAGTTTATTGGAAATAAATTTAGAAATGTAAAAACACATCATTTTTCAAGTACTTCCCGTCGATGATTTAGCACCTTGTCGAAGTTTTCTTACAAGCCAATAAATGGTATCATTTCTCTAAGAGTAGGTAATATTTTATTATCTGTGTTTTTATTTCGTGACCATAAAAACATGTTTTATTCTATGAACTTGGGTCATATTGGAAACAATAAGGCTATATTTGCACTAAGACTGTATTTCCTCATAACACAAGGAGATATCACGGGTAAAAATCATGTATTTGCTTTTTTTTCACGTTATCTGATCTTCCAAATGATAAACCAACCAAAACACTGTTTCCTTTGTGCTTCTGCAAAGTACTTATTCACTGAGTTGAACGTAGCCTTTTGAGATATTGCAGATATTTTTTAATGTCTTTTCGCCATCATCTGAAGGCTTAAATTCTATCGCATTTTGCATTTTTAGATCGTTGTATGGGATACACTACCTTCCCAGGATCTTGGACACGCTTGCTGTATAAACTACCTTCTTTGGTGCGTCTATCAGGAGCCAAATACGTTTCCAAAGTGCATCAATGTCTCATTTGAAGGCCTGAATACTTGGAATTTAGCATGCATGGGTTTAGCTTGCTGAAATACCGCAAGAAGGTTTATTTTTGTAGCATGTTTGTGCTTTAATGGATGCATTTATCTTTAAGGCTATCGCTTTTTTTTTTTTTTTGAGATCTTTGTATGGGATACACTACCTTCCCAGAATCTTGGACACGCACCCATTAGTGATACATGGAGTTTAGCATTAGGGAAGCTCGTTGAAATACCGCGAAAAGGTTATTTTTGTAGCATGCATGTGCTTCTTTATATTTTCTTTTCTATCGCATTTTGCATTTTTAGATCGTTGTATGGGATACACTACCTTCCCAGAATCTCGGACACGCTTGCTGTTTAAACTACCTTCTTTGGTGCGTCTATCAGGAGCCAAATATGTTTCCAAAGTGCATCAATGTCTCATTTGAAGGCTTTAATACTTGGAATTTAGCATGAGTTCATCTTGCTGAAATACCGCAAGAAGGTTTCTTTTTGTAGCATGTTTGTGCTTTAAAGGATGCATTTATCTTTAAGGCTATCGCTTTTTTTTTAGATCGTTGTATGGGATACACTACCTTCCCAGAATCTTGGACACGCACCCATTAGTGATACGTGGAGTTTAGCATTAGGGTAGCTTGTTGAAATACCGCGAAAAGGTTATTTTTGTAGCATGCATGTGCTTCTTTGTATTTATTTTCTATCGCATTTTGCATTTTCAGATCGTTGTATGGGATACACTACCTTCCCAGAATCTTGGACACGGTTGCTGTATAAACTACCTTCTTTGGTGCGTCTATCAGGAACCAAATATGTTTCCAAAGTGCATCAATGTCTCATTTGAAGGCTTTAATACTTGGAATTTAGCATGAGTTTAGCTTGCTGAAATACCGCAAGAAGGTTTCTTTTTGTAGCATGTTTGTGCTTTAATGGAGGCATTTATCTTTAAGGCTATCGCTTTTTTTTGTAGATCGTTGTATGGGATACACTACCTTCCCAGAATCTTGGACACGCACCCATTCGAGACCTGCAGAAGGCGGGAAATATCGCAGGGCCGCGCGCCCTGGTGCGCCAGCTCCACGATCTTCTGCCGCGTGGAATCGGGGAGCGGGCGGCCGTTCACGAACACGCCCCCGAGCTGGTTCACGCCGCTATGCCCTGCACCGGATAGAGCAAGACCGAGTCAGCCTCAGGCCAGGGGGGGGGGGGGGGGGGGGGTACAGAGGAGGGGGGACCCCCTAGACTGCTAGGGGGTTCCCCCACTGTTCTAGGAGGTATTTAGGATGATGAGAGGTTATCTGTGACTAGAGGGGTAACGGATAGAGCAAGACCGAGTCAGCCTCGGGCCAGGGGGGAGCACGGAGAGGGGGGACCCCCTAGACTGCCAGGGGGTTCTCCCACGGGGGGTTGGGTGTCTGTTCTAGGAGGTATTTAGGTGATGAGAGGTTATCTGTGAGTAGAGGGGTAACGGATAGAGCAAGACCGAGTCAGCCTCAGGCCAGGGGGGAGCACGGAGGAGGGGGGACCCCCTAGAGTGTGAGGGGGTTCCCCCGCCGAGGGGCCCCTGTTCCAGGAGGAGGTCGTTAGGACGATGAGGTTACCTCAGACTAGAAGAGCTACCCCTGTAAAAAATTAGAAGGGCTAAGGACGTCGAGGTTTAAAGCTAGAATAAGAAGATAGACGGGGGGACTACAGGAGGGGGTGCGTAGAAAAAAAAAGATGGATTGACGGAGTGTTAGAGAGGTTTAACATGAGGCTTCGATCTAGGCCAGGTCAGCTGTAGGAAGGGGTCAGTAGGGCAGAGTTGTAGGTGGGAATGGGTTTATCTCCTGCATCGTGTTGGAGATAAGCTGAGAGGCTGGCTCATGGCCTGGGCGGAGAGGATGTGCGGAGAGATAACAGATGAGAAGCGACAGATACGGGAGAAGTGGAGATGACAGCTTGTCTAACGGCGGAGTGGGTACGGGGAAATAACGTCAAGTGTAGTCTGATTGGGCAGGAAGGATGGTGAGAAGAGACAGGACCAGTTTGGGATAACTCGTGAGATAGGGGGTAAGGAACAAAGAGGTGGAAATATATGCGCTGAAATACGTGAAGACTGCAGAAAAAATACAGTAGAAATTTGGCAGTCAAGGATTTACAGGACGTATAGGTGACAAGGGTTTCGATAACGTAAAAATAGTTATGCCAGGAAAGGATGAGAGATGGACAGACTGAGGTTCTCAGTGAAATGAGATAGATGAAAAGGTCATCTAAAGGATGGTAGGTGAGGGCAATATTCAGATGCTATAGAGGAGTTTGTAGATGTCTGGTGGAACTACAGGTAACAGGGGGATCTTAAGAGTCTATAGAAGAGTTTGGAGATGTCTGGTGGAACTACAGGTAACAGGGGGATCTTAAGAAGATATAGAGAAGTTTGGAGATGTCTGGTGGAACTACAGGTAACAGGGGGATCTTAAGAGTCTATAGAGGAGTTTGGAGATGTCTGGTGGAACTACAGGTAACAGGGGGGATCTTAAGAAGCTATAGAGTAGCTTGGAGATGTCTGGTGGAACTACAGGTAACAGGAGGATCTTAAGAAGATATAGAGGAGTTTGGAGATGTCTGGTGGAACTACAGGTAACAGGGCGGATCTTAAGAAGCTATAGAGGAGTTTGGAGATGTCTGGTGGAGCTACAGGTAACAGGGCGGATCTTAAGAAGCTATAGAGAAGTTTGGAGATGTCTGGTGGAACTACAGGTAACAGGGGGATCTTAAGAAGCTACCGAGGAGTTGTGAGATGTTAGGTGGGGTTACAGGTAACAGGGGGGGGGGTCTTAAGAAGCTACCGAGGCTTGGCGTCAGTCTGAACGCAGCAGGGCAGCTCGGCTCGAACCAGGCCGGGGAAAGAAGGGGCCGGGCCCAGACTACATGTTCTGCAGCGGCCGCCCGGCCACCCGAGACGCCGCGCCGGGAGATCGTGAGCTCAACTCGCACGCTTCGGCACCGGCCCTCCGGTTTACAGGCGTTAGTAAACATGGCAACAACAAACAAATAAACAAACAAACAAACAAACAAGCTCAACACGCATGCTTCGGTACCGATTCTTCGGTAAACAATCGTCAGCAAACAGCACTTCAACAAGCAAGCAAGCTCAACACGCACGCTTCGGCTGCGGCCCTCCGGTTTGTGTTTGTTAGTAAACATGGCAACAATTTGCAACAAACAAGTAAACAAATAACAAACAAACAAGCTCAACACGCACGCTTCGGCTCCGGCCCTCCGGTTTACAGGCGTTAGTAAACATGACAACAACAAACAAGTAAACAAATAACAAACAAGCTCAACTCGCACGCTTCGGCACCGGCCCTCCGGTTTACAGGCGTTAGTAAACATGGCAACAACAAACAAGTAAACAAATAACAAACAAACAAGCTCAACACGCATGCTTAGGTACCGATTCTTCGGTAAACAATCGTCAGCAAACATCACTTCAACAAGCAAGCAAGCTCAAAACGCACGCTTCGGCTGCCGCCCTCCGGTTTATGTTTGTTAGTAAACATGGCAACAATTTGCAACAAACAAGTAAACAAATAACAAACAAACAAGCTCAACATGCACGCTTCGGCACCGGCCCTCCGGTTTACATTCGTTAGTAAACATGGCAACAACAAACAAACAAACAAACAAGCTCAACACGCACGCTTCGGCCCTCGAGTTTACATTTGTTAGTAAACATGGCATCAATAAACACGCACGCAACAGCTATTATCCACACTTAAACAACGCTCAAATAATAATCAATAAAGCTACATAATTCATCTACCTTCCTATTGACAACAAGTATGAACAAGCGAATCTACAACAGTTTTCACACATGATGATAACAAACATTCGAACTAAACACGCAGAGAAAGCAAGAAGTTTAAACGGATTTTGAGCAACAGGAGTTTCAAAAAAGAAATCATAAATCATAACAGAAAAAGCAACGAAATATATAAATTTTTGGTGATATCGGACGTTATACACTATCTTTCTGTTATACACTATCTTTAGCGAATCAGCGAATGTTTTTGAAGCAAATTACCCCATCGAAATACCATACGACTGTCGGAAAGACTGCACTCTGAGATGAAAAAAGGGTGATACTTTGTTTCAAATGTTAATGATCTAAATGTGCGTCCCACGTGCACAATAAGCAGCGGATGCGAGGTGCTTGAGAAACAAACAATGGCGAAGAAGAAAGGCAAAGTGCTAATGGCACAAACATCATCATGTCATCCTTTGTAGATATACTGTGTGAACATAGAGATGGTGAAGCCATGTATGAACACAAACCATGCATTCTGGCCATTAGGTAATTGGGTATTAACATCAGACATGACAGAACTGTGCTCATCAAACTCAACCTGACAACTCGCGTAGGTGGGAGTCTGTGAAGGGGCATCCAGACGGCATTGTTGGTTTTGATCAGACAAAGAAAATATTTTGTATATGGCGTTACTGTAGCTCATGAGAAGAGTGGGTATAAAATCTGTTGTAAAGTATATGTACGGACCAACTTGTAGGCTTTTTTTTTTTTTAAGTTGAAGTTAAAATCAGCGTACAGAAACTCACATAGTTGTGGAACAAAGATGATGGACGTTTGTTTCCTTTGTTTGCTGGATTGGTTCTGTTTGTAGATGATTGAGTTTTAGCAACACGAATGAAGAGACTGTACTAGCTAAACACTTAGTTTATGTTTATAAAAACAGCTTTCCTTTTCTTTGCTTACTGGTTTGAAATGACGAACGTCCAATTAAGTAATGTACAAAATTAGCCAGTGTACTTGAAAGAAGGTGTATATGATTCATCGACATTCTAGACGATTAGATATTAACTTAAAGGCAAAACTCCATCTGTATTCGTTAGATGTCGGCTAACTTCGTGCACTGATTTCCATAACGGAATGTCTGAATGCACGTTTTACGTATCGGGTACAGATAATAGAATTCTCCTTTGATGGGACAATATTGTTGTTGGTTGGACTAATCCTGTTAGGGCGAACGCGCTGAAAGGCCGGGCGCGGCGCGGTGCTCACAGCGCCTCCATCTGCTGGGTCCCCCCCGCCCGCCCGGTCACTGCGCCCGCTGACGGGGCCTTTGTATTCACCCACTCCGATTGTCGGGCTACACTTGCCGAGAAAGGAGGGTCGGGGTGAAAATCAGAGGTACGCAATTACGGGTCGGGTCTGGCGAGCCGGTGTCGACATATTGCGGCGGATTTGGTTAATCCAATTACAATCGGACAGCGTAATCCGGCGGGCGGCCGTAATCCGTGCCGCAATGTCCCGGAAATAAACGACGTTTTTTTTCCTTCTCAAGTGTTTCCTGGAGAGTTCAATGGAGCTAACGAGATTATGGGGGATAAAGCACCACTTTGAGACTCTAGCTATGCTCCAATACTCTTACACAGCTCTGATACGATTGGTTCGTTTCCTACAAGTGGTCTCGTTCCAATTATCATTGAATTAGATGATCTGTACCTGCAACATACTTCTTTTAGTTTAACATCATCATCATCAGGCGACGTGCCTTCGCTACGACAGGGTTATAGCGCCCTTTTTACTCTTTTAGTTAATGCGGCTGCAGAATGTTTCGACTACTGCAGCAGCAGAAAACAGTGGACTAGCTAGATAAAGATATAATGGGATATTGCAACCAGTGTTCTCCGTTAGCGAGGCTATTTTACAGTTTCTAACGAATTTCTTTTCATTTAGAAGAAGAGAATGTAGCGTTCACGGGAACATACTTCTTTTAATTGAACCTCCAGCGATATACTGTGAGCACTGTTCTTACCATGCCAAGGCAATCAAACAATTGCAAAGTACATCACAGAGGAAGAATATAGCTTCAAGCGGAACATCTTAAACTAAAACATTTGTAGAGCTTCTTGTAGATATCTTAACGTTTCTTTCACTTTACTTTCCTACTAGAATATCTTCCCTTCGCTTACAGGCTCTCAGAGAATGTACCAACTGGACCGTGCGGGCGTTCAGCGGTAGAGGCAGAAACTGCCAAGCCAAAGTCGAACCTCCAAAAAACTGCTCAGAATCTTACCAACAATTCACACCAGAGGACGTGAATATACGTAAACTAAATGTAGATATATTGCATAGCGCAGAATAGATCTGACTGCGCCGATCTGACTTATTCAACGGCAGCAAACATGCTGCATTGTTTTAGGCACAACACAGGGTTCGGGTCGAACTTCCGAAAACCAACTCTGAACAACCCCTTACCGCACCAGAAAGATGTAGCTATCTGTAAACCACATGTAAATATAACAAAGAATAAATATGAGTGCGCTGATCTGACAAATTCAATCGGCAGCAAACATGCTGGATTGTTTTTTCGCACACAGGGTTAGGTAGCTAAATATCTTAAAACTACACCATTACTAGATGTGTAATGTCATGTATTTCCGCGTGACGATGTGTATAATCGCCCAAACGCAGCTGTGCCGTAAGTAGGGGTCGGGAGAATGTTTAGTGTGATAAATGCGGGGCTAGGCGTGCAGAATGGTTGTTAGGAAGTCGTGATTAAAGCTCTACTCTATGTGTAATGCTTGACATGTTTGAAGGTGTGAAACGAGATCGCCCTGATGACAAAGGGCGTTCCGATCACATAGACTCACATCTAGCGTCTCAAATGTTCTCTCAGTTAATGCAGAACACCATGCTGCGGCTTCTTAACAAATATGCACAATGTCAACAACTTGCTGCCAAGAAAAGTACGGCCTAGGATTTAGAATGACTTCACTTAGAAATGTTGATTTAGCATCAAACTCATCATCAAAACGCTTGTAAACAGATAAGCGTTAAACGATTAATCCACTGGAAAAAAGTTGTAAGATTTGTTCATCAAAAAGAAAACATGATTTTATCAAATATGTAAGGACAAGATCGAAATAAAATGTATGGTATTGACGATATTTCTGCAGTGATCAACTCACTGTTAAGCCAGTTTGAGAAGAAAAATATGGCAGTATTGTGTAAACCGATACTACCGCTGACAAAAGAAGCGATTCGAATTACCCTCAAACGGTCCAGAAGCACTCACCATCGCCTACTGCCCATATGGCAAGCAATTGAAAAAAAAAAACAACCCGTTATCTTAATTTGTCTTAAGAACGTATTAAAAATCCATCGCATTAAGCGGACAATCATACTGGACACATTAGGAATAAAGACTCTACCGATGCACACGTCAACATGTAACGTTACGATCTATGCTCGGACCGCAATGTTGCCGTAAACAGATAGAATTAAGTCACAGTCCAGCGCATTCCTGACGGAGAGTGCGAGGGAACGACTTTCCGTTCAACATCTGTCGTGTCGAGAAAATTCACCGAAACCAACAAATCAAATAACTTCGGGTCTGCTGAGCAGACTAATAGTGGTGCTGAGGAGGACCCCATTCTCTAACGCGCGGTCCTGTCAATAAATCTTACCGCTGGTCCCGTCTCTAATGACCTGGTAGTGCACCAGACCTAACGTGTCACCCATCGCGTAAATGCCTCCATTAAATGAATGTTTCTCGCAGGTAGAAAAGGCAGCTTCTATGTGGGTCAGATTTGGGTCAATTGCTTTCAGGTAATGTGGCCAGGTGTACCGTGTTAATGGCGGCCAGGTGGGAGGTGGGCAGGGCCTCAGGTGAGGAGAGGGACGTCAGGACGGACGGGAGGGGCGACGCGCAGGTGAAGTAAGAAATAACTTTGTAAAATTTATCAACCAGTAATCTTGTATGAAAGCGAAACAACCACGATAATAACTATCACCACGAGTTATCAACTAAAAATGAGGCGTGCAAAATGTATTAGCTCAAACAGTGAGTTTATAATGTAACAACATTACGTTGTAAATAGGTTTCCCTCTGCCAGATCGTCTAAGGAAAAAAAAACGATCATGCTTATAATTTCGAATTTATCAACTGAAACATTCAATTTTTCGATACGTGAATTCTAAGCGTGATCCTCTCAATTGAAAATGAAGAAAATTAGGTATGCAAAGTGTTTTATCTCGAACGATTAACGTACAATGTAAAACGATGGCGTATAAAATAGTAGTGACATCTTCATTAAGCAGATTGCATCACCTTTTGGTGTTAGATATTGACTTAGGCGCGACAAGTCGCACGGTGTTATATTTCTAGCTGCCACCAATGTTATATGACATCAAAGAACGGTTGGTATCCCACCCTATGGATACAGATCAAGACATAGTTAAGCTCATGTTGCCGACTATTTGGATCCTACTCACACCTTAGCGACGACCAGAGTCAGACCGTCTTAAAGTCTCCCTGTATAAGACGCTGCCAGACACGGCCAGGTGTGTCGGGACAGGTAACCTCAGGCTGAGAAGGGGAGTCGGCAGGTACCCTGCTGAGTCTCGCCCTCATGCATCAAAACAACCCAAATGTGCAGCACGACAATACACGGCAAAACACGCCAAATGTGCAGCACGACAATACACGGACGCGCTCTTTGTGTAGCCTCTACCAGGCCCTGCTACCGGGCGTACGGATCGTAGAATTCGTCAGAAAAAGGAATGATTAACCAGTAGAATCAGTCCACGGTGAGGATCACATATTGCCCGTGTAGGACTAGAAGTCTGCAGAGTGAAACCGTGCCAAATATTCTCACTATAGCTGGAGTAGTTAGTCTGGTAAAGACTACTCTTTGTGTCCGATGGCATCTCTTCTCCACACAAAGCTTCCACCAGAGTCGGGTGGGGTTATTCACGAACCCCTTCAAAATGTTAAAGGGCAAATCTACAATTTTCCTCAGTGTGGTAAAGATGCGGAAATCGTTGAATAAGCAAATCAACTGAACCGTGTTGTAGATAATCTCACCAATGCGTCTATGTGTATGTGCGACAGACGAGTTGACGAGTTGATACATATAAACCGAGCAGCAAAAATAATTGAAAACGTGCCGCAGAGTAAGATTTTTAAAAGCCCAAATTGCTGAACACTATCAACGGACTTACGGACTAACTAGAAGATTAGATACAAGGCGACCAGCTAATATGTACACAACAAAACGTGCTATAAAATAAGGTAAAATGATATCGTACATATCCTATGAGCGACGAAAATATCCCCGATAAACTGCACAACGCAGTGATTCGGTTCCAAATTGATTTTTTATTTGTTGACATGGATTCCGTACGTTTTTAATGCATGGCAATTTAGGGATTATGTTAAAATCTTTGTCCGACAATAAACAGACCATTGGGTAAGGCCTGTTGCTATAATTACGTAGGCGCCAAACATTCATGTTTTTTGGATGCTTCCGAAACGTTTTAGTTTGATCCATTATAGGGAGGCATAAATGATAACCAGATATTTTTATCTTCTGGAAAATCTTTGGCTTCAGCAAGAAGTATACATCATACGAGTAGCATGATTATGAAAATATCAAAAGCTTGTTTGAAGTGACCCATGAACTCCCAGAATCGACAAACACACGTCTGTAAATTATCGCTTACGGTTAGTTCTTATTACGACAGTTCACAGACGGATTCACACTCTTGAACCGACTCCGTAAATCAAACTAGAAAGATAAAGGGCTTTTTGTCGACTTAAGTCGGGTATGATTTAGTAAAGATACTGACCATATCGATGAGGCAACAGAGCCGTCGATGTCTCGCGGTGTGCACTGTCCTTGTGGAAAACTGTTTTCATCAAACCGTCCCGTTTGAACCATTTCATCAAATATATCGCCAAAATCTTTTTAGATCCATGCCGGATGTCCAAACAGTTGAATGCAGAGCCAAGTCTACCGGCAATATCAGCCGACATAAAAAACTGAAGGTCCTCGCCTACACGAAAGCTAAAGAAGACAAACCAGCTTGTTTGTACAAGTCAATGAAGCAACATTCCCAAATCAGGAAACACTGTTCCCACTTCAGCAACTGGCATCAGACCCAACCTCTATCTCTAACTGAAGTCTGAGGAACGATATACAGGTTTAGACGGTGGGATCCATCTCTACTAGGGTAAAATCTACCAGGCAGCCACCAAAGCAGTTGAAATTATGTCCCTGTCCTTGTAAATGGACTAGCTAGACGCAGACAGAACCCCTCGAAGAGAATCCACAACCACATTAAATCTTAGAAGATGCACACATCTATGTTAACTTTTACAGTGAAACCTACACTGCCTGCAAGGCGTGACCGTTTAAGGTAAGGCTCTGCACAGCATTTACTAACAGATACAACAGCCCTTTCATCCGACATACCTCCATCCATGAACTACAGGCGCAAACCTTCGGTAGGATGTTGTGGATCGGTCCACGACTCTATCTGGACGTTGGTGCTCGAACCACGACGCTAGCTGGACCCTGGGACTGAAACCACGGCTTCCCTGTCCAATGTTGACCAGGCACACGGCAGCAGAAGCAGACAGAAGCCACTGACTGGCAAGAGTTCGCGGAGAACGTGCTAGCGAGGCGGCCGTCCTGGCTGAAACACCTGCGTACCTGGGAAGACTTGCGGGGCGTCCCGCTGTGTGGGGAGGCCTGGCGGCGCGCTGCAGGCCGGGTAGATCCGGAACCAACACCCGGGGGAGACCCGCAGCGACCCCCGCAGATGTCCGCACCTCCGCGCCTTAGCTGGCCGAGAGTTCACCAGCTTAAGAACCTTAAGGTAGAGATCTTTAAGAAGGTATGTAGACGAAGCATCCGAGTTTTACGGCTCCGTACATGTACCTGTGCGCACAGGTGAGCCGTACCTGTCCGCACGGTTACCGGGCTGGGAGAGGCTTCCTGCTGGGCCGGACGGCGCCACGGCCCTTTGATGTTCGGTTTGAAAAGGTGGGAGCGCAGGTGAGAAGGCAGGTGACTCTTCCTCGCTCTGTCGGCATAAGGGCGGTGGAACCAGTCGTAAAGCCGGTAGGTTTTGTTTTGCTCAGCTCATGCTGTTTTTATTTAGAAAGAAAAACCTAAAGATAAAGTTAAACCGTTTTGTTCGACATCCATCGCAAAGCTCTGATCGGTGACAGCCATTTTTGTATGCATGCGATATAATAAGTTCGCCGAGGACACATAGAATCATAAAATGTACAGAAATTGCACGCTGGCCTGTTTCATTTCTGGTGGACTGTGTGTTTCTCTGCTGTACAATGACGGAAAGTGGGACCCCAGGAAAGGTAAGCCTTATTTCTAAAATACCTGTTAACAAAGAACTCGTAATTACGACTAAACAAAGCGCTACAAACACAGTTTCCTTTTTGCTAGGGTGATAGTTTTATATAGTACTAAAAAGATGGCAAAATGATAAAATGTTTGGAACACCACGATGACCACTCATTAAATCGTTGTTACAGGGGGTCCTCCTGACTATAATCCCTGCCAGTAACGATTCCTTTGAGCCACATACTGTCAAACTGTACGTTGAATCCGATAAAATATTTACAAAAGAATTTCTTTATGTTAAAAGAATGTTGAAATTATTTATATACGGGATTGTAGTAGATATTAAAATTTGTTTCAGCACACAATATACCTACACTACCAAACTTTTGTCTGTTTTTGTTGGAATACAGTTCAGAGCTACCTATAATAGAAACTAGACACTTATGGAATTCTATGACAAACGTGGGTTTCCTTTCACGTAATCTGTAATTTCTTGCCATAAATCGGGGGCATGAATAAAATAACGCAGTGGAGGAAAAATTGTTGTTTTGCCAAAAACGGTTTTGAGTTATTGTCAACATTGCGTGGTTGAATATTTTTACAGTACGGCTAGATGGCTACAAAAGAAGAAAAAATTACAGTAAAACTTTTGTCAGAACTGGTTAGCTTCGTTATAAGCGGCTTTATAAACTTTGTATGATCGGAAAAGATCTTTTCAGCAGTAAGCAGCGTTCATGTAGGTCTATCTATTACAAGTTACAGGCCTATGGTACATTTAGATTGCCACATACAATATTAAACTCCGGATCACTGAAAAAATAATGCGCTATACGAATTCAATTTGTTTGTGGTACTACTAATGTGTTTTAGGTTTTAACATAGAAATAAAGTAAACTGTGCAGTTTTAAAATCATTTTCTAAAAATATTACTGTATTATATTTCTTTCTAAAGCATAAAGCTTCCGTTCATTTTCGGTGTTCCAATGAAGGATGAAATCGAATTTGGATTGATCACGTTTCAAACTATATCAGTTTAACATGTAGATCTTTATCAGTTCAAGTTAAAGAATGTGATTCTGTTAATGGTCGACAGCGGTGCAGCCAAAACTGCTATGAAGTTAGAATATCCCGGCGAACGCGTTACCCTCCTCCGGGATATCTGCTATTTTGGCCAAGAATACAGTCACTCAGTTTGTGCATGGGACTTTGCATTTTGACCATTTCAGGACTGTAAGGAAGACTGTGTATTTTAAGGAGCTGTTAATTAGTACATAACGTGAAGATAATTATTTTGTTTACTGAGTTTGTACGGCTGAATGGATACCCTTACTGCTGACTACATGTAATGTTTTCATATCTCAAGGTGGCGTTAGAAAGCAGTGTTGAAATGTTCTACACAAAATGACAAAGGCGAGACATACTGTCGATGAAATATGTTACAAAATATAAAAGCTGCAAAGTAACTTCGGTACTGTCATTGCTTGTAGAGGAACGTGTCTGAAGTTGCAGTAGTAACAGAAAAGTCATAATGAGACCCTTTCGAAAATGCGTAGCGTGACGTTTGTAAAACATCGTTTTGACAAGGTCATGAACCAAAAGCAACAGAAATGAGCATTTCTGTTTCCTCCGTCCTAATAAAAAAAACACAAGTCGTTGAACCACAAAAGGCGCCCGTTAGCGCTGTTTACAGCACAGTAAAACTAGACAAGACAAGATAAGCTTTATCACCTACGTCCCATGCCTTCTCCCTCTCACCCGGCACGGCGCACTCCGCAGACGACTCCACCGTGTCGCCTTGGCAACTCCCTCCAAAACCTCCGCAAAATTGGCAAATCGTCCGAAACGATCTTCAGATTGCCGAAGACGCGCGGGATGAGGCCGACCCGTCGGGAGGAGCGGTGTGTGTGTTTACAGCGAGCCGTGTGCGTGCGTGCCAGCGATGTGACCTCGTTAGACCTGCGTCGGTGCCGACTCGCTGGACCCGCGGACAGAGTCGTTGTCGGGGTGTCCTTCAGTCAGACGGGACCTCAGGCAAAACACATAAATCTCACGACCGTCCTCCGGTCCTTTCAGGGCGGCAGTTTTATGGCGGAGCGGCCCAGGTAAGGTCCCTCTCGCGGTGTCACACGGAACACAGATGGGGAATCCGCCCCGACAGTTCGGGCCCGAAAAACCTCACGCCAACAAGACACCTGAACAGCTCTGAAAGTTTCTCCAGGCAGCCTGAACAGATGCGGTGTGAATTTTACCGGCGACTTTGTGAAAGATGGAACCGCTGAAGAAGCGCTGAGTTTGCGAGCGGTGTTGTTTACGGGTCCGGTCCTGTCAGTCAGGCGGCGGCCATGACAGTTGTGCCTGGTCTGTGCGGCGGGGCGGCCCATACCCGGCCTGTGACGTCACGTCCCACGGGAGGAAGGGAGGGAGGGGCTGACTGACGGAATGTCACTTATAACTTTTGTTTGTCAACGATTCAACGACTATGTAAATTACAGCAGTTAAACATACAATGCCTACTTTCCAAACTTCTAATGCCGCACCATAAATAATAGGATATTGCAATATTGACTGGAGGTAACGATATGCGTCGAGGGGTATATTACTGATACATGTACTTTATGGTAATAGAAATCACCGGTTCAGTGTAGTATTTCAATAAAGGGATGACCTATCGTGTTTTATGTCAGTAGAATTTCTTATTATTTTCATTGATGTTATATTCTGATAGGGCAATATATACAGAGCTTTCTACCGCGAATATAGCTGTATCAAACGAATTTACGTTGATACAGCGATCGTGTGGTCGAATAAGCACCTTTTTCTACAGCCTGGTACAGGATTTCTGCACTTTCCATCCTGAACTTCCCATTCTAACGTACACCAACTGTATGCATAAAATCTTGGTAAAAGCTAAATATCGCAACCTTTCCATTCCGAATCTCGACAAAAGACACACAAGGAAAAATTAGACGACCGTGCCGGAATACAGTTTTAAGATCGCTGTTTTGGCGGCGGCTCGGCTGTCAAATACAAAATAGTCAATCATCATGTTTAGAAAAACGAACGATGTAACCTGTGACCAGACACTTCGGGTGTAGTTCCCTATCGAAAACTTGAAAACTCCATGGCAAGCAAAGACGACGAAATGCCGCCACGTCTCCCACAATGAACAGTAACAACCCACAGCCAGAAACAGGAGTTCCAAAACACAACAAAATGCGCCCGATGAAAATCACTGGAACGTAAGACTCGCCATTCTGACTATGATTGAATCTTCTTTCACGAGAATCAAGAGGGAAATTGAAAAGTCTATAGAGTTGTTTAATCCACTTGTCTGTGTTTTGCAAAGTTTTCCGGGCGGCTAGAGTGATCCGGCTTTGCTAAGGCGATGATCTGAGTTAGCTGTCTCCATCTGAAGACCGGACACCGGCCCCGCATAATCCGATTAGAGCAAACCCAAAACACTCACCTTTTAACTGGCTTTTCTCAACGTGAGAAGTGGATATCAAAACGGCTTCTGTACAACAAGTGGTGGGATACAAAACAACTGTTGTGCTAGAAAAAAGAAAAATCTGAAGCCACCAAGAAGGCAGATTCATAATTCTCGATCTTTTAGAGTTGATCAGTGAAGGCTAGCCCATTCCCTCGCTAGAAAAAAAAAATCGAAGCTGTGGTGAATTTGTAACTATAAAAATGGAAGAAACTAAAGAAAATTACATGCTTAATCTATGCAGACAAACATAATATATCAAATAGGTTTGTTAATTATCTGGAGCAGAGGTCTGATCATAGAGAAGTCTCACATTTATATGTAACCAAAAAAAAAACGTAGAACGTAGACAACACATTTTCCTTTAGTCGACCGCCAGGAAAATAGTGTAATAATCATAAAAATGAACAAAGCGAATAAAAATTCCGCGCTAATTCTAAGCAAACAAATAGAAATTTGACAAATAGGTTTATTAAGTCCCTGGAACAGAGTCCTAATTCTATGTATGTACATTCAGTCCAACAAGACGTAGAATCTAGCCAACACATTTTCCTTCAGTCGATCGCCACGAAGAATTATGTATAACATGCGTTTAAGGTACCAAACATAAATGACTCACGGTGATACATAGCTAAACCACTTATCATATCAGATAGATGATAACTAGTTATTTGTCCATGCTCACTGTATGATATATTACAGACTAGTGGACGAAGTCGCTTCTGTAACACGAGCATCGTGACCAGAGAGGGCTCTTGATGTATCTACTTTTTACTAAATTAGCGCGATGCTGTCTTGACGTTAGCCATGATAAACATCAGGTATAACAGAGCTAGCAGACGTCTACGAAATCGAATCAGTTGGTGAAACGGTAGTGTAGACTGGACGCAGTAGTCATAATCTAAGTAAAGCCGAGTCCCTTGGGTAAAGGGCGGACTTGCAGCAATACAAACTTGACGACTACAAACTATCACACTCGTCGGCAAATACAAACGCGTAGCATCAGAGAGCAGACCTGTACAAAGGGCTCGCGCTCCTGGCTTTGAGACAACCTCTGACACCTTAGTCTTAAAGATTAGACATCTGTCTTTCACCACAGCTAGCAAGCTACAAGAAGCCCCAGTGTATACAACCATATAATAAGAAAAGCGTTGAACCTTTGAACACAGATGAGAAATCCTAAACTAAAAACTATAGACAGTTTACGTCAACGTTCAGGGACTGGAGGAAAGCATTCGAGACAATATCTAAGTTTCAACGAACATTTCCAGGACGAAACGATGCTAGATACAGATACCAATAAAAATTCAATAGAAAAAAATAGAATGTAAGAAATCACTGCAAGACCAAGGAGGTTAGAGGGAGACTAAGAAACTCTGTACCGATGTCCTACCTTACATTCCGAGATTTACCGACTCAGTACGCCCGAAGAGCAAATGCCGATCGCGGATCTGAGTGAATCCGGGCCGCACTTTCCTCTGCCGAATGAGAAATCCTAAACTAAAAACTATAGACAGCTTACGTCAACGTTCAGGGGCTGGAGGAAAGCATTCGAGACAATATCTAAGTTTCAACGAACATTTCCAGGGCGAAACGATGCTGAATACCAATAGAAAATGCAATAGAAAAAATAAAATAAAATAAAACTTAAGAAATCACTGCAAGACCAAGGAGGTTAGAGGGAGACTTAGAAATTCCGAACCGATGTCTTACCTTACATTCCGAGATTTACCGACTCAGTACGCCCGGAGAGCAAATGCCGATCGCGGATCTGAGTGAATCCGGGCCGCACTTTCCCCTGCCGAATGAGAAACAGTCCGCGGGCCCAGCCGGCCCGGCGCGCCCGTCAGTCCGCGGACCCGCTCTGGTGGAAAACACGGCCGCTGCCTAATGCGGACTGACGCGGCCAGGAGCAAGTCAACCAGCGAAAATCTGATGTGCCACGAGCGCCACAAAAACACAGCATCGGACAGAAAAACACATGAAAAGTCATCACCCTGGTCTGCTGACTGATTCCGTTCTTTCTACTTGAAGTTATATATCCCTGTTTTCTATTGTGGGAACTTTCGGAGGCAGAATGTATTTGAATCGATTTAATGGTTTCTGTAAAAACGAGAACAGGAACTGATGCACAAAAGAACAAAAAAGTAGTGAAGTGGGGAAAATTCGACTTCTGCGGTCCCTAATTTGGCGGTTCAAGAAGGCGAGAGGACCAGTGCGTTACTTCAGTCTGAGTTCTTCCCTTGTTCGGTATGGTGAGCCCACATGGAGAAGGGAGGCTGGCGCTGGGGCGGGAGGCAGTGGAGGTAGGTACCGGTGGCTCCGCAGCTCTTATGTCTATAGTAACGTCAACAGCCCCTTTCCACTTCGGGCTGCGACCGAGGAGCGACCAAAAGCTTGCCAGATCGTTCAGCGAAATTCTCAATGTTATTTTGTTCTCCTTTGAACCAATGTTTTGCATACTGCATCATATTCCTATTATAGAATTAAGGGTTACAAAAATCCAAGTTTTAGTCGCTCAGTAGTCACTCAGTGATCCCCGTTTGGTGGAAACTGTTGCCCACACAGGAGAGTTGTGTTCGCTTCGTCTGTACAGCTGACAGGCTGCGCACAGGGTGGGACGGTCGCAATCAGTCGCTGGCGGGCTGTGCTTTCAGAAACTCAAGGAAAAAATCTCTAAACTGCATTCTAGAATTCATTGAGTTTTTAATTTTCTGTGAAGTATGTTTTTAAGTTTACGGCACATGAGGTCGGTTTGCTTGCGAACATTCATTTTACTGTGAATTCTACTAATTTGCACTGCCTAAAACGGCATGCATCAGCACAACGGGAGATATTTTAAAGAAAATGTGACAAACTGTAGACTAGACAAATTTGGAGATTCGAGTTACATCTAATTTCTACTAGAGGCTGCGGCCGCTGATCGACCAAATGTTCGAAAAGGTCGTTTTACAAAGTGCATAGAAAAAAGGGTATTCATTTTTTTTTTATGCATTCCGTTGTATTCTAAATCATAAGTTTTGTATCGTACATCGCATTTTTATAACTGAACCAACGGGCACACATATCCGCTGTTAGTCGTCCTCCGTCTTGTTGAAAAGGGGACGTTCATGCAGCGATGTCTACCTTTTAAACGGGATGCCCAAAATAAATACTGAATGTCATTCGAGTGGGAAACGAGATAAAAAAGTTCATACTGAATTTTGGCAAAGATTCAACATGCCTGCCTGGCCCAGATATTCGTGTATAGTAGAGGCAACTGTTCCATTCTTGGCGTGTATGATCCCACTGACTCTGATTTCTTCATGACTATGGGTTATATGTTCCTATAAATGAGGCGGAATAGTTGAGGTGTCTTTCACTAAGACCATAAAGAACGACAATGTTTCAAATTTGCATATTTTCATATCTTTACGTTTGCTGTTTCGACCATTTTTGCATCTTCGATTACTATCATTTCAAAGACTTTTGTGTGAAAAGAAGTGTATGTCGTATTTAGCGATGTGATTCATGTTGGTTTACAAAACTGTTGAATGGACGTGATTTCCGTCATTGCGCCCGTGTTAACACGTCTTTACGTGTATGTTTTAGACCCGGTTATCATTATGAACCATCTGTCGATGATCATGAATCAGTCGCATGGATATTACTTTTGGAAACAAGATAATTATCAGCAAATTTCTCATATTCAGTGAACACCGCCGACTATACACACAAGAGAAAAACATTAAAGATTCGTTATTGTGGGGAGGGTAGGCTCAATCCTGGCAATTTATGACTGACAGTGACATTTTACCAAACGACTATTCCGGCTACATGTAAGTCTAGGCAGCATGATGATACGTACATTGTAGTGTTGATTTGTCGTAGATTATAACTAGTAAATAAATGTGTCTACACAAGGACCACAACACGAACGGAATAAGTCCGTTCAGCAAAACCGTAGGAAGCGTCTGCTTCATCAGTGCGTATACGCTCCTCTAAGAAAAACTTATCCATTACCTTTGAGATAAGTTAGTAGACAGTACATTGTCCCTGATGAAGAAACAATACTGCGATCACGACAGTTCATAAGAAAACGTAGCTCTCGATGAATCAGCCACGAGTGGGAAGGTTCTTGAAAATGGCCCAATATGGCAAGTAGTGTGCACATACCGATGAGCCGCTCTTTGGGACTTAACGAAGAAACATCTACGGCAGCCGGAGGCAGGCAGAACCAGCGCTAAGAAAGCAACTGTGATCTTCTAACGTCTCACAACGTAACGTTCGACTACAAGCATAAAAAGAGCAAACATGAACCAAAACAAACTCTGCCAAGGACATCAGATATACGGACTTAGGAGGAGGACAGAAAATCCCGGCGCTTTACCTTTCATTGTCCCGAGCATCCCGGTGAGATTTCCTACCACCTTAGAGAGTCTGTTTACACCTGCAAGACGACTTAAACAACGTCTTAGAGACAAGGACTATCTTGAACAGGGGGTCCACTAGTAATTAGTGCCACTAATTATTCTAGTTCCGTGCCTTTATTTAACGATCACAAAGACATCGCCAAGAAAACAAAGTAGAACAACCCGCTTAAGGGGAGATGGTAGATTGCGATAGAAACAGTGGTGCGGGAAGCCTGGTAATGTTCGGAACCATTCCCTTCTCGGACGTACCGGCGCTAAATTAGCATCATTAACGGCATGTGCTGCTGTTTTGAACCCTTCTTCATCAATTCTAAAAGCAGTCCCTAATCATTAGAACATGTAGAACAACAGAAAACTGCTGGAAAGCTATGACATGACGGTAAATGCAACATGGAAAGAGTCCTGACAGTATTCACAAGGATAAACGAAAAACCTGAAACTTGTTTTCTAATTGCTTTCATTGTACATATACGTAAACGCATTAGGTTTAGAAGACTTGGTGGCATTTTTTAAAGAAGACATCTACATTAATACGATTGAAAATATAAAAGGATAGATTGATGTCATATGAACGGAGACAAGGCGACATAGAAAGACTTTAAGCCGGCAAGTTATTTCTATGGAGTATTTCCGCTCCTTCTTGCATCCTGCCAGCAAATCGGAATCGTCAACCGCCATGCATATTTGTCATAAACAATAGATTATAACATATGATAGATTGATCAAGGACTTTATGTCTTACCTAGTACAAATTCTACGGCCAAATATCAAAATGCAGTGCGCAAATACAGAGAGCCCTTCACACTGCTTCAAAATGCACTTGAATTCAGAAGCACTTTGCTTTAGTACATTGCATTACTTTGAAAACGCGCATTCATTTGCTTATACGGGACGAGTGAGTGAGTGACTGTGAGTGAGTGATAAAACATGCGAAGCAAAGGAAAGCTATAGAATATCCTTCATGTAAGAATACACTAAACTGACTGATGTAAAGACTGTGTTCGTCTATTCTAACTGACATGTGAAACTACACAGATACGGAATCACCGCAAAAGCCGACATTTTTATTCCAAAAAGCTTCGTGCTTCTTTTGGCATGGATAAATTGTAAAAAAACTTTATGTCACCTAGTGCCAACCCTAGTGGCTAAATATCAGAATGCACTGTGCAAAAACAGAGAGCGCTTCATACTACTTTAACATGCACGCGAATTCAGAAGCACTTTGCTTTAGTACCTTGCATTCCTTTGGCAAGAACACATGTATGCATTCTTTGTTCACTCCCTTTTAAAGCTATGGTCAAACACTTTAAGCAGACGAAAGCTATAGTCTCTTCCTCATGCAACATTGAACTAAGTAGATGTATAGTCTGTTTGTCAGCAACTTCTCCCTGACATGTGAAACTACACAGGTACGGAATCACCGCAAAAGCCGACATTTTTATTCCAAAAAGCTTCGTGCTTCTTTTGGCATGGATAAATTGTAAAAAAAACTTTATGTCTTACCTAGTGCCAATCCTAGGGCTAAATATCAGAATGCACTGTGCAAAAACAGAGAGCGCGTCATACTACTTTAACATGCACGCGAATTCAGAAGCACTTTGCTTTAGTACCTTGCATTCCTTTGGCAAGAACACATGTATGCATTCTTTGTTCACTCTCTTTTAACGCTATGATCAAACATTTTAAGCAGACGAAAGCTATAGTCTCTTCCGCATGCAACATTGAACTAAGTAGATGTATAGCCTGTTTGTCAGCAACTTCTAACTGACATGTGAAACTGCACAGGTACGAAATCACCGCATCTACCATCTGGTACCTACCATGACTTATGATGGTGACTAATTGCACGCTCATACTTCGTTAACCCGCCATAGTTCCTGCATTTTCTCACCAGGTAAACATTTTGTTTTGTGTGATTGATGACTGACAGCGATGTCAGACGACATGTTGATGCCACGTTTTCCTCAGCCCGTGTAGCGGTATCGGGTGTCGGGTTATTCCCGCCTGACGAGGTATCGGATAACAGATGGAGTGCAATACTTCATCATCATTCATTACTTTATGATTTTATGTACTTATCTTTAATCTAGAGCAAGCATGTTCAAAAGCCGACATTTTTATTCGAAATAGTTTCGTGCTTCTTTCGGCATGGATAAATATCAAAAAGATGTTGTGTCATCTTGCAACTTTTTCCGTATAATTCAGGCGTTTTGCAAGCGTACTTTTCCTCGCTTATTTCGCAATAGAAAGTGATAAAAAATTAATATAAGACACAATTCTTAGTTTATATACTGCTGTACAGAGCTGCGATCGACCTACAACATATCTGAATAAATCTTGGAATAAAATGGGACGATAATTTACAGTAATTTTACCAGATTATGTTCCAACTATGAGAAGACAAATCGATGAGATCACTCTGAAATTAGAACTAAGGAAACCAAAGTTGAAATCCATAGAAAAACGCATAAAAACTAAGGAATTTGTCAAAATAGATTGCTGGCGAGAAGGTATCGTTTATTTGTAGACTGCAAGGTTTAAGTGGCACTGTGAGATAAGCTTCACCGAAAGTCATGGATATTTGGATATCATCTTATGACATCATCACATATTCAGAATGTTTACAGGGACCATTTCTATATGATTAGCCTCAATCTAGTATCATGAATAAATTATCAGGTACAGTATTTGAATTTTGTTCTCATCCAGAATTAGCTCAACGTTTAATAGTTTTATTGGCATATTATATTCTACATTCCGCTAAACTTGAACGGGCGTTTCTTTAAAAACTGTAGCAAATTGCAGCCTCAAACTATGAGATCCACCAACGGTCTAAGCCAATAAGTGACGTATTATCAGTCTCATTTATTACATGTTAAGTACTTTCTTCTTTCGACGAACAGACAGTCTAATCTCGTTAAAACACAGACGTTAAACCGCTCAGGGTCGCAGGAATATTTAATAACGAGTCAGTACAACAAAAAAGCGCCATCAGCGAGAGAGGCTAATTGCACATTTTGTAGGTGCTGATATTCTGCCGACTGCGCTATGAATTATGAATACAAGACGGATGAAAAATGTATAATGATAGATATTGGCTGTGTGCTAATGGAACCCCTGTAATTACGAATCTGTAACAACTAACAAGTGTGGATCGGGCGAGTACCCGGCCAATTTGCGCAGTGTTCAGTCTCTAGCGTCCACTGCCCCGTACTGAACTACGCGTAAGGATGGGGGGGGGGGGGGTGGAAGGCTAGCTGAAGTTTGTTCCAGAAACAGTGCTGATTTCCGTGCTAAGAAATCTGTTTTCGTTGATGGCTGTTCTTCTGAAGTAGAGCATAGGGGCTTTTCTGCTTTTTCTAGTTTCAGATATTTTTAAGATACTGACATCTTTATCCCATTTATGGGGGTGACATGGATAAGAAGCAGAAGATAGGAATGTACACTGATATTCCTCACTCACTGGCAAAAAAGCTGACGGATGCTACTCCAAACGTCTGACCGTTTCCCAAATCTATCCAGCTGCTTGAGTAACATTTGTATTGCGTATGTTATCAACCGGGTGTCTAACCTTCATCGATTTAAATAGAAAGAAACGGTATGTCCACATACAGCCGTACATTTCATTGATGTAAGGAGGAAACAAAACTGGTGATCGGACTGTCTTCTGGTGTGTATCTGTATCTGTATCTATATCTATATTAGCCAGTATAACCGCCCTTCGGCGTAACACTGTGAGTTTTTTCTACACAGTAAGCTGACAGAATGATCTACAGTACAAATTCAATTTGCATTTAGCTCTATAGAAAATATCTTTGTCGAGAAAATCATAAGAAAAGGAGGTCCGTTTGACGTGTAAGTAAACCTGAACACAGGCGCAGCATTAACAGGTTGGCGCAGTCCTCCGACCCGAATATATGCTGTGTCGTGAGGACGCCTCATGATAATCATTTTCGTCCAAAAAAATATCAGAAAAGCAGGTATGTTTGACCAGTTTACCGTCAAAGTAAAACGCACCACACAGAATCAACAGGTGGCACGGACCTCCGACCTGATATATACATACATACATAATCATACTCTAACGAGTTGAAGCGTCTAAAAAGTTCTGCTTCCAGTATTCTCGGTTACACATCATTTCTGTCAGGTCTTTTCCATTTAGATCAGTTTCGGATACATAGGAGACTGCTGAAACCTCGGCCGCGGATTGTTACTGTGCTGATCTTATCTGCCAACCCCGTGGAACTAACGTGTGGGCAGCGTTTTACAGTGTGGTGATTTTAATTGTTCCCCCGATTCAGTATCTTTTCCATTTACATTTACATCTCCCTCATAAAACAAGGATGTCCAAGTAGCTTGAAAATTTTCGTTGGGTGCATACTTTTTTTTATGCCAAGGACTTTCCCCCCATACCAGTACCATGGTGGGTACTTTTCAACTTGTATGTTGGCCTTCAGTACAACAAATGTTGTCCTACAAGAAGTAACCCCATATTGTGAATAAACTTTAGTCAATGAAAAATAGCCCTGTCAGAATGCTCCATCTGGCTTTCAGAAAAAAAATGACTTAAAATCCGTCTAAACGCATATGTTTATCAAACTGGAGATTCGTTTGACTTCACAATATGTTCTGCCTTCTCATATTCAAATCGCCCTGCTGAACACATGGCGTGGCTGTCCATCTTTCAGTCATAATTCATAAAGGTATACAAATATTTGGCCATGAAAACGCGCCAGAGATTCCTCTGCAAATTGTTTCCTCTGATTTTATTCGGCAGGAGTTGAACTCATAGTTTTCTGTACATGTTTCGAAGCGGGTTGAATCTTCGTCATGAGTAGTGAGTGAAGTTATAGATATATTGGGCTCTCAAGCCCCTGTCACACTTTTGCGTATATACAATCCCGCGTGAGTTGAGCATTAACATGTTTTTGGTTAAGGTTAAATTTGCAGCCGAAGAGGCCATTTCTTTGCTTTGATAACTAGACTGCTCAACGATGGGTCGAAGTAGAAAACAACTTCCTCCACGCAAAATTTACTTAAACCAAAAAAATCATGCGCACTTGAATATACTCACAAGTGTGACAAGGCCCTAACAAATAACTTGACATTCCTCGACATAGTGTCTTCTTCGATTTAAAAAGCCGGGAGCCGAACACATGGCGAGTGGGCATCACCGGTGTGTTCGCGTCAGAGCAGCTGCCGGGTACGCCGCGTTTTCCCGCCAAACTCCACGTGCGACCGCGGAACAATACGGCCCCGGCTTGTCCCCCATTGTTCCCGACACGATGCTATCGGGACGGTCAGGTGTATTTGTCTTGTGCAAAGGTATCTTTTGTCAACATTGTGACACTGTGAGCCATTGTCTGCTGTAGCTGCAGGGGACGTTCGCTGCGCCCAATCTGCCTGCGCGTGAAATAGGTCTCATCACCGATCATAAAACTACACAATAGTCGACAAGATCCAGGGAAAACATTCCACGATACCTCTCGTTTATTGTCAGACACTTGTTGGACCAAATTTCGACTAGAGCGCCTGTCAATAATTTTGGTTAAAACGGTCAATATGGTCCAACATTTGATTCTTGTCTGTGACGTTCCTGACCATATTGCAGCCGATAATGTCTTACTTCCAGGCGTATCACTTCGCAAAAGTTCTGCCTACTGTTTCACAGAAGTACTTGATATGATATATGGACATAGACGGCACATTTCCTCGCTTAAGCAGTTTGAGTAAGGTTAAGGGATGTCTAACAGTGTGGGAAGGTGTGAGGCGGGACGTAAATCTCCGTAGCCGGTCGGCCCGGGTTGTCAGCCCGAAAGGCCACAGTCGTAAACTCTCCCTGTCAGACTGACAAGTCTGTGGGGTGGGGAACAATGCTGCCGTCTGAAGGCGAGACATCTGCGGAGGTATATGATATTTTAGGGGTCTAGAGTTGCAAGTCAATGTCTGGTCGTTGACCTGGTGTGCTTCAGGCGACTCTAAACTTGCCTTTCTGGCAAAGTCCCGCCTTATGGTGAGGGTCGCTTTGTGGTTCGTTATTAGGATTAATGACATATGAGAAAAGGTGTGAAGAGTTATTGCCAGGCCATTTGGTCATAGTGTTGACAATGGGGGGGAAGAGGAGGAATTTATATCATCAAGGAAATGCTGCAGCGTAACATATGGATCTTTCACACACATACAAACACGCACACACACACACACACACATACACACACACACACACACACACACACACACACACACACACACACAGAGAACCCCCCCCCCCCACACACACACACGCGCACACACACAACACATTTACACACACGCACACACACACATACATACACACACACAAACAAACACACATGACACAAAAATCAAAATTAGAACAAACTTATCAATATGATATAGAATAAAAAACACAAGAAATTTCAGCTTATTTTTTCTTAAGCACGCAAGAAATGTTAAGTAATAAAAAGTCTCATTTATGATAGAATGGATAGTGACGTAATTGACCGCAATTTTCAGTATAAAACGACTTTTTTCATACAAAACGTAAATCCAAGCCCAGTGGGTAGAACCCTAAACGGCGTGTAGTTTGCTATGAAGTCGCATCAATTGTGTTATCTCAATTGGTCCTGTTAAGGCTGAATGTGCCCTTTGTTGTTCCACACATTATGCCGTACTTAGAAAATCATCGATCATCGCCCGCCCGGCCCGCGGGGACGGGGGCGACATGGCCCGACCACCTGTTGGGGACAGATGCGGCGGCAGCCTCGCACCGGACTGCTAGGGACGGGGCTTTCAGCGAGGCTAGGTTTTGTTAGGATATGAGACGTGCTTGCTCTGGTATAGGAGGTGCCTTCGCTGGTAAGGGCACGAGAAAGCTTTGGTGTTGCTATATCGATGTAAAGGAATATGCCGTTTCGTCTTCGTTAGCACGTATGAGAAGAAGAAAAAAATATCCGAAATTTCCTGTCACAAAGCTCTCCTTACCAATCTCAAGAGGAGATCAAGTAGAGAAAAACGTTCTACGGAAAAAGACATTGACTCATGATTATCTCAACCACAAAGACAGTAATGAAAAATGTTTTCTCTATTCGACCACTACAGACAGTTACGTTGCACCATAGCCTTCAACTTACAATGCATCAACACATGCTATACATGTATAAAAGGTGATTCCGCTCATTAGAACGTGCGCGTTTCTCACAACTGCTTCTGTCAGAAAGACACAGCAATCCTTCACATCCACAGATAGGACAAAGATACGCACTTCTATACAAGAGAACAAACCAGATGTCGCAGTTTCCGTATGTCTGAAGTGTCAAGACCAGGCTGTCAGGCAACATTTATTTCATTCCAACAGCAGACTGGTCATAGGGACGAATTTCTCTACACGGGAACATGCCACAAGATTCTCTGTCCAACACAAAGAGACTCGTACTTACCATATGCCCGGGGTCTAAAAACCAGGCTGCTACTTGAACACAATGTAGAAATAATACTAAGTACCAACGACAGACTGGCTATAGGGACGAATTTCTCTACACAAGAACATGCCACATGATTCTCTATCGAACAGCTACACAAAGCGATCCCGTACATGTACTTCCCATATGTTCGGAGCCTACGAATTAGGCTGCCACTTTGCAAGAGTTTTGTCATTGCCATCAACACAATGTAGAAACAATACTAAGTACCAACAACAGACTGACTATAGGGAAGCATTTTCATACATGAGTACAGTTTCTGACAGTCTTGTCATTGCCTTGTACACCTTGTAGAAACAATACAGCAGCTTGTGTATATGGATGGATTTCTCTACATGAGCACGCGCCACCAGGTTCCATCTGCCCGTAGTGCTTAGACAAAGCTAACAGTTAACCCCAGGACCTCCTCCACTCTGTCATCCTGTCACCGTACCTGTCATATCTGCCCCGTCCCGGTGACATTGACCAGCGCGACGGGGGACATAGTCATGCACCACATGTGTGGGATAACTTGCTCTCTGTCATCAAAAGAGTTATGAACTAAATGGTTGACAAAGAAGACACATTTGCAAGGTGTTATCAGTAGAAAAAGCCCTGCAAAAGAATGGATGCAAACAATAGTGAGAGAGAGCTCCTGAACACCTTATGGAAGATAGGCCTATTAGAATGAGACTCAACAATTTCTGTATGATATGGCTTGCAACGCTTTGTGATGTTTGGTGATATAGAGAATATGACCAAATATGAACGTAATTGTGAAACCGCCTAACTAACTGCGCCGAGTGGGTCTTTTTTCTTATATAATGCATAATATTATAATAAGATATTTGAAAACATCGAAAAAATGCATAAGAACCACACTTACCGAAGGATGTCATTCAATACAATGACTGTGTAATAAGAGTATAACAAAAGCAGAGATACTTCTTTTTTTTACCAATTGAAAGTACTTTATTTCAATATACAATTCATAAACTGTACAAAATGTACATACAATATATTACATGATGGTTAGGTATATCAGCTCACCCCATTTTTCCATTGCTTTTCCATTGCAGAGATACTTCTAAGTGGCTGCCTGCACGATCATAAAAATACTTACTTAACATAAGTACAGAAACGTTCGAATAGATGATATTTGATCAGTAGATATTAATCTACTGCGAAGATAACTAAAAAAATTAAGTGTATTATTTTGTGTAAGTGTAAATGGAAAAAGAATGTTCGTTGATACTGCATATTGCATTGGCATTTTTCATAGAATAGTTGTCTTCGGTGAAATCATCGCAATAGCTTAATGACTTGGCTGTTTTCTGTGTGCTCAAGAAGCGTTTGATAGACTCAAGTGCTGGAACGGACTTTGCCAGGTGTAGGACATATTGCGTCACATTTTGCTTAATATCAAATATCTCCATTCAAAAATCTATTGAAAATATTTCATTCAAACTCGCCCACATCTGAAACTTTTGGGAATTAGGAAAACTCAGACGTTTGTCGGGAAACTTTGTTTTGCAATATGAGCTGACGTATCTGCATTGTGCCTTACTGAATAAATTTCAAATTAAATTATTTTGATGTCATAATAAAATGACAAGAACCAGTGAATAAAACGACGAGTGACATGTGGAGCATCTGGCTGTGAGGTCATATTTCTATTGTGTTGTTTTGTGTCCATATTGTCCCATATTGTGACATTGTGTCGGTATGTGTCCATATTGTCACATAATGTGACATTGTGTCGGTATGTGTCCATATTGTCACATATTGTGACATTGTGTCGGTATGTGTCCATATTATGACATATTCTGACATTGTGTTGGTGTGAGTCTATATTGATACATATTGTGACTTTGTGTCGGTAAATCTTAAGACATATCTTGATTTATGTACATGGTCTTGGGAATAAGGACGTCTGCAAAGGTCAATCTTTATAGTTCTGTATTAAGAAAGACGGCGGCGGTAAAATTATCAACAAGAGATGTTCCGGAATACAAATCTCATGAGTCAGAGTCTTCGCCTTGCGTGCGGATCTCTCTACGTGTTTGAAACCTTCCCCGAGTCTCCCTAATCCATCAGCACGGTATGAGAGCAAACCCGCCACCGGGGAAGCCATTATACACTACGGTCAGATTTACGGCTTCTGCGGGATTCTGCGTTATGGCACCAGCGGCTGTATGTAGCAGGGGAAACCTGACGTGTATATCTCTATTACAGGCTGTATGTAGCAGAGGAAACCTGACGTGTATATCTCTATTACAGGCTGTATGTAGCAGAGGAAACCTGACGTGTATATCTCTATTACAGGCTGTATGTAGCAGGGGAAACCTGACGTGTATATCTCTATTACAGGCTGTATATAGCAGGGGAAACCTGACGTGTATATCTCTATTACAGGCTGTATGTAGCAGGGGAAACCTGACGTGTATATCTCTATTACAGGCTGTATATAGCAGGGGAAACCTGACGTGTATATCTCTATTACAGGCTGTATGTAGCAGGGGAAACCTGACGTGTATATCTCTATTACAGGCTGTATGTAGCAGGGGAAACCTGACGTTTATATCTCTATTACAGGCTGTATATAGCAGGGGAAACCTGACGTGTATATCTCTATTACAGGCTTTATATAGCAGGGGAAACCTGACGTGTATATCTCTATTACAGGCTTTATATAGCAGGGGAAACCTGACGTATATCTATATTACAGGAACGTGGATCACTGAGTCTCGTGAGGCATGCTTTCTCTCAGAGCTGTACCCCGGTATTAGAAATAAAAGCGACCATGGAATATTTGCAACCAGTACACTAGCCTGCCTGTCGCACTATACTAAATAAACTAAGACCCCGTTCACACTCATTTTTTTCAATCGCGATTGAAGTATAATCGCGATTGAATCGATCCGATCGTGATTGATTTTTTCAGTGTGAACGCTCCCAATCGCGATTGGAACGATCCAAAACGATCCAATCGCGATTGGATTGTAACTACCTCCGGAGGTAGTTTGATTGGATTAATCGCGATCGGATCCAATCCAATCCTATCAAATTTTGAGTGTGAACACAACTACGATTCATTCCATCGCGATCGGCGGAGATTTCGGCTGGTTCCGGGGGTGGGAGGTCATACATGCGGGTACGTGGGGTCATAGTTCGCATCGCGCGGGAAAACAAACCCAATCCGCACGTCAGATCGCTCTTTTACAACAACAACAACTTTTCATCGTCAACAATGCACAAGAAGAAGAATAAAACTCCGTCAGTAACTTCAGCTGTGGGAGATGGCGCGATGAGGAGACCAGGGTCCTCATCGCAATCTGGAGGAGAGAGGAGGTGCAGGCCAAACTGGGGAAATGTCACCGAAAGAGGGACATTTACCGCACCAAGTGACAATGTCTAGCGGAAAAATAGACACAAAACAAGGACAACAAGGACAACAACAACATTTACCAGATGATCGCCGATAGCATGCTTCAATCGTGCTTCAATCGCGATCGGATCACGGCGTACTTTAATCCACTTGGCGAAAAGCAGTGTGAACGCAAAAGTTTCTTTGCGTTCAATCGCGATCGGATCGAACAATCGCGATTATACTTCAATCGCGATGGAAAAAAATGAGTGTGAACGGGGTCTAAGACGACTAAAGACTGAACTTCTCAATCGGACTAGAAACTGATTGTAGAAAACTTTACAACTCACAAAATGAAATATTACAGATGAAACAATTGAAGCGATAGATGGTGAGACTAACTCTGTAAAGTAAGTATAACAAAAACGTTGTCCTGACGCGACCCTTGCACATTGGTCCGAGCAGACTACATGATACACCATGTTTGTAACGCGTCAGACACACATACATCACTTCAACACCGTTTCACAATTAACATGTGGCAGACATACAGTAAATCTCACGGTTTAGCACCCGGGCTAGCGTTCAGCGGCTTTGATTTGTAAAATGACTATAATTTGAAAAAAAACGGCCTATTGAATAACAATTTCGACTTATTGAATAGCATTTTTACTTTTTCGTCGGCGTGGCGTAACGGTTAGAGCGTTGAACTCGAAATCCGTAGGTCCCGAGTTCGACACTCACCATGCCCCGATGGTGTGCCCTTGGGAAAGGCACTTTACATTACCTTCCCGGACGGTGGAGTGACGCCCACCGAGCCTTCGCGGCTAATCTGTCGAACTGGGTGCCAAAAACACCCTACGGATCTGGTTGCCGATGTGCCAACATCTAGCACATTTGCCACTGAGAACCGTTAATTTTTTTTTTTCCACTTTTTCTTCAGCAAGAGACACTCATCTGTTTGCCACTCTCATACGCCACACGGATTCCGAGCTCGAGACCCCATCCTGACCTAAGCAAGACCCTGTCGTACACAATAGTTGTCACCATTTGTACCTATACAACCACACAAGACCAGGTGGGAAATAAACATTCCGCTAAATTTGCTACACGGAACAAAACCGCTACAAGTTCGCGCCTGCTGAAACTCGCCACATCCATCATGCTCCCCCGGCGGCTGACAGGAAGATAAAGGTGCAGTTTGCACATGTCTCACCACAATGTGCTCATCGCTTGTCGCAGTAATTGTAACAATAAAAGGGACAATGTAGCAAGTGACACAAGAATGTGGTGCTGAATTGCTACAGACAGGTAACAATGCCACAACTTGTCACTGCGACAATCAGCCACTGGACACATGTTGTCGCAGCGTAATTCTGTAAATCGCACTGCTTTAGGATAAGTGAATGACTGTATTGTTAGGAAGTCCCGATCTGTCCGTTAAACCTTGGTGCAGATAACATCACAAACACAACAACTCTTATACCCGGCAATGTCAGGACGCTTTAGCTCATGCATGTCACAAAGTTGCAACCAACCAAGTAACAGTCACGGCCCTCAGGATAAGAACCGTCAAGTGCATCTCTTAGGGACCGACTCTCGAGTGCTTTGACAGTTACTAGCAGTTTCGAAGGGCCGCTGAGACGTAATTTAATAGTGACATATTTTACTTTGAATAGAAGGGGGAAGTGCTTTTCAACTTTCTCAATCATGATTCGTAATTAAAAGAGCGAACTAAAAACTGAAACTACATGCATAAGATAGTCGAACTCAACAATGTCAACATCACACTGCAACCGCATTCTGTGAAATGCACTCCCAGTTTCCGAATTGTTACCGGAGGCCTTGGACATTTGAATATTGTGTTTCGGGTTAGCAGTTACCAAGGACACTGATGAAGAAAGCAAGGCGGTTTTAATCAAATGAAGATATAGCCATCCAGCGTAGCCTGTACGAGTGTGTTAGTCTGTACGATCTTGTGAACAGTCTGTCCGGCACTTTTCCAGCTGCAACCGGAACGAATCTACCTCTCATATCCGCACCGGGGGAACCCTCTTCCCATTACTCCGCACTCAGGGCTCCCCGCGCCAATCTAAATATTCATCCAGAAATGGGGAAATAATCTGGGGGGAGGACACAACAGCAATTTGGTCAAATTCGGTCTAATTAAAACCTTTGTTATGGATGGGATTCGGGGAGATACAATTGAGTCCTCAGCAGGAGGGGGAGGGGGGACATCATCGGTGATTACTGTGGAACAACCGAAATTAGCAGCATTACGCGCTGGAGTCTGTTATCATCTGGCACGTCTTTCTTCAACCCACATATTTATGCCTAGAACCTTCCTGTAGTCTGTACTAGAACATTGTGTAGTCTAAAACCTTACTAGAACATTGTGTAGCCTTAAACCTTACTAGAACATTGTACAGGATAGACACTTCCTGTAGTTTGCACTAGATTGATATACATATAAGTAGCCGGTAGTATTTTGCCTTACATTGTACCTGTTACAATCGTTGTGCCATAAACTTAAGCTTTGACTTGACTTGACTATTTCTAGATACGGCGAGACCATAGTACAGATTTCTGCGACTATTCACTTTGAGGACTAACAAAAATACAGACAACTCTCTTCAGGATAACGACAAACACGGGAAACAACCACGCGATAAAATGACTGTTATCAGAACAATCCGTACTTATCACATAGGCTTTGCTATCAGTCCCGCAGCGGACACCATCGAAGTAATTACGTTTCCCTGAGTTGGTCATTTGGGGAAGAATTTACATCCAAATGGGCCATCTTGTCTTGAGGTGATTTGGGATTTAAGGCGGGAACACTGGTACTTGTATGGGCGAAGAAGGGTGGTCATTGTATAAAGAAGAAGAGTATTTATCCATTAGCAACATCAAACACAGAGTGGCCACTACTAAACTCAGGGTTAGCTGCCACAGATTACATGTCGAAACAGGAAGGCACAACCGCACGCCTCTACAACATAGACTTTGTCAATATTGTAATTTAAATCAAGTAGAAGATGAGCAACATTTCGTCCTAGATTGTAAATTATACGATAGCGAAAGAAGTGTACTTTTTAACTTTATCAAAGAAAAATTCCCATATTTCGAACATCTAAATACAACAGACAAATTCATATTCTTATTACGCTTAGAAAATCCTTATATAAGAAATACTGTCTGTTCATACATTTACACATGTACAAAGAAGCGAGAAGAAGTCGACACTACTGGACTAGCTTAATTTAATAACACGTTTGTCTACTCTATATGTTTACAGCTTGTATTGTTGTATTTATATCCTTGTATGTTCCATGTGTTAAGTTAGACGACCTGTACCTAGCCCCTCGGGGCATGAATGCACAATAAAGGTCTTTCATTCATTCATAACTACATGTACGGGGCGGTGTGGGGTGGTCAGCGCTAAATGATCGCAACTACATGTACATGTATGGGGCGTCGAAACATGGGCAGTACAAAACGGCTATAAAAAAGAATCCAAACCCAGCCTGTCTAGATATAGTAGTCTATTGTTACAACAAAGTCAGTCACAGTTCCTACAATGTATTTGCAATTAGCCCACGGGCATGAACTTGCAATAAACTTTCATCTTATGACGACATGTACTTGGTGACGATACATAAACCCTACTTTGTGGCACAGTACATTAAGTGATGAGATGTTGCTGTTTTTCTTTATCGTAAGACTTTCAGTACGGCTATGACAGATCTGAACATCGACAACGATCGCCGAAAACTGTTTCCCACACAAAACTACTGAATCCAAGACTGCTCCAAGACTGTTACAAGACTGCCCGTAATATGCTTTTTTCAATCCGACGTTTGACGAATGCGACGAACAAGTTTGCTCTGCTGTAGTCTCACACTGCTCAACACTTACACATAGAACGTTATAACTTAGATACAGGTTTTTAATTCAGTTTTTTAACTGCGACAAGCTAATAAAGTCATCTTGAATGGAATAGTATGTATCCCGAAAAAAATGTACTTAAATGTAAAAATGAACAGATACAAATATGTCAACTTTTGCAGCTGCATTATCATGTGTTCCACTCTTTTCAACAGTCTCAGAGTCTCGTGGTTTCATTATTTGTTACACCCTAGTCCTTCCCTGCGCAGCAAAAATTCCCCCACCGAAATTTGCAAACCGGTCACCGCTATTTTAATTTGACAGCGGTTGTGCTCCGGCAGATCCGGCCGCTCGGCCCGAGCAGTCCACTGGAGGTACTCCACGACAAGCCCCGGCTCTGAGTTTGCAGCAAACCCGGGCAGCAGCCCCACCGGCCCAACCAGGTAACACCGCCGGGAAAACGCACAGAGATCACTCTTTCCACCAGATGGCGACCGCTGAGCGACCGTTGAGCGACCGAATTTGGATTTGTGCGACCCCCAAATTTATGATTAGAACATGATGCACGATGTAAAAGTATGGATTTCAATGCAGCAAAACACAACAAACGTTCTAGAGTTTGGCTCTTCATCTACGACATTCGTTGAGTGAGCTGTCACATGTCTGGTCTCTCAGCAGGTCGCAGCTTCTGGTGGATGGGGGTGTGACAGGGGGGCACCGGCTTGACCTCCCACCGGCGTAACTAGCTTTCCGCCGGGCTCACGTTACATGAAAATTATACAGCAGCTTTCAAATCTCATTACAGACAAATATCACCGTGTAGTTAATATGTTTCGACTATTAATCACACACGGCGGCACACTGTGGGGCACCAGTGTGGTGTATGCATCAAGGGAGAGGGAGCAGCATATATTTGTGTTTGATTCGACTAGAACAAACTCATTAGTTTTATTGCTTTTAGTCCCAGTAGAAACCACTCCCGTAAGTTCTGCCATCGGGATAGCGAAAAGCCTACGTGCAGCGGTTAGGAATGTGTTCTTACCTCTACTTTGATACAGCAATTCCCTTTCTAATATAATCTACGGGGAATGTAAAAATCTAACGCGACTCAAATGTAACATCTTCTGCAAAAGCTTTTCAGTCCCTTTTCAATTTTAGTTTTTCAATATTCTATCCATATTTGTATGTTCGAACGGGATAACATTGTACACCTTTTTTGACAGTTTTGTTCATCAATCACTGCAATAAGTTGGCCACATGAACTGCAGGAAGTTTGATGTAGGGGGCGCTGATTCCTGGTACCCACCAATTTATTTCCCTTTTACATTTGTCCTAATAGTATTGAAAAAGTCTGAACAGTTTTTTCGTTGCAATCTACCTGCATTTTCCTTGTAGTAAGTGTCTTATGTTCAGATATAGAGATCAGATATAGCTGCTTAAGATTTTATAAGTGTCTCAATATTTTCCAATCGTTCTTCCATGTTCTAGACAATGCTTTACGCAGTGTGGATTTAAATGTACCCTTCCCACTGGTTAGTTGTGTCGTAAACCAGGGCTAAGTTTGTGTGACAAAACAAAATCATACCATCTAAAGAAACATGCCAAAGACTGGCCATGAAAAATGTTTAGTAGAAGTTAAGTGTTTAGGACAAAGGAGAGGTGGTGATTCTGGGAACGAGATGATAGTGGCGACTGGTGATAACGGGAACGAGAAGGGACAAAGGTCTGACCTGGGTCTGCTTGTACCGGGCTGTACTGCGCATGCTCGTCACCAGGGCGCTGCAGGGTCCAGGCTACAGGGCAGGCGGAGAGAGGAAGGAAGGTTCAAAGGTCAAAGTTCTATGCAGGTCGGCAGGGTGCAATAGGGTAGACTACGTCCCGATACCTTATATGGCATGAAAAGTGCACCATAGAAATGATCGGGAAATGATTTGCAAGAACCCATAATGCGCCACTATATACTAGCAAATAGTCCTGTAGCATATGAAGCCTGTGAGAATCAAGGAAAATTAACATTGATATGAAATGAAACAAAAAGCAACAAATGTCATTAACTTCAATAACTACAAATATTACGTATATATAAAAATTGCAATCTTTTTCCGCAGGTTGAAACAAGTTTGTGTTAAATGGTAATATTAGAGAAAAAAAATTAACAGACAAAAGTCATGAAGGTAAGTAAAAGAAACAGAACAGAACCAAATCAAGAAAGGAGACCCTTTCAAACCATTTTTGTGTGTTGTTTGTGCATTTAGTATTTGCTGTAGATTATACACGTGGCAGTGTTCGATAGAAGCACAATTTGTCCCCTTAGTATGATTTGGAAACCTGAAGTCTGGTCAGGAATACAGCACTGAGGACATACCAGCTAAAGGTCTATACAGAAACCCACACATTCGATCATTTCTAAAGGTATGTTTTGATGTGTTGGCAGTTTTACTTTTTATATCAGTTTGCTTTAGTTTCCTTTAACCGTGTTGGCTCATCTCAAGGGACTTAGCACTGATTTCAATTGATTGCCAATATAGTTGTCTAAGACCATCGCGTAACCGCCGACAAACTGCTTGGAGAAACACATTCCTGTCCAACATTTTCTATTACGTATCAAAACCCTGAGTTTTTGTTGTTGATGAAAGCCGTTTATTTTCCCAATAGTTGTCGCAGTTTGTGCCCAGCGAAGCTGTTGTAGGAGAAACAGTCCATCATACCTTCTTACACTTTAAAACCTAGTTTTCTAATGATTCTTTTTTTTTTTCAGGCAAACCGTTTATCTTCCTAATTATCGTCCCAGCTTGTGTCCTGCGAGACGCCGTTACTGTACATGTTTGTGCTGCTGCAGTTGCCTCAGCCCTTCGGGGCGGTAAGGCGGAAGTCGTGCCGACTATGACGAATACACCCCTGCCAAACTCCATACATCTTATTACGATCCCGTTGTTTCCCGCACATCGCGTCGCACAAAAGTGGCACAATGCGTTACCAGGACACGTCCACCCGGCCCCCCGTCATTACCCCGCTTGTTTTTGACCACCGGGCGGCAAACGACCCGACAAAGCCTCGCTACGCCGCCCCTCCCGCACACAGCCTGACAGCCGACATGAATCTCGCCTCGTCTCGTCTGTTTCATGCATATCCGCGGGGACAAAGGCGCGCGGAGACCGACAATACGCTCCCGGGACCCCCTTACAAACCCCGCGACCCGAGCTGCCCTGGTGGTCCGGGTTATGGGAGGGAAGGACGCCTGTACTGCTCCTGTGTTCTTCTGAAGGCCGGCCTGGTGTTTACATGCACGGCACTCAAGGTCTTTACATGACACGGATTTGGGAAGCGAGATTGTAACGATAAAACGTTACTACATGAAACACTCATATACGATACTCAAGTTCTGCACAGTAAACGGATTTGGAAACAGGATTACAACGATAAAACGTTACCAATGAAATACTCGTATCTTTGAAGATTTTAGGAAGATAATACAAGACCGATGTAACAGTATGGCTGTAGAAGTCCTTCCAAAAATGTAATTGAACATATTATGCATTATCTATCCGCTCATGTTTGATGGAACATCCTTGACCTATCCATTAATCATTAGCTCACTCCTAGTTGAGAACACATTTCATTCTGCATGAAACCGTTTTAACTGGATCATATATTGAAAATTTACGGCGACAGTTTCGATCATTGCTCAAAGGTGTTAAAGGGGGAGATTCTACTGGTCCATTTTGTGATGAGACAAAGGAAGGCAGCTTACTAATGCTTATAGAGAGGAACATCAGATAATCTAATATAGATACTTTGTACATGTACATATAAGACTCCGATGCATCAGAATCTTCTCTTAAGGTTCTTAGTTGATCATGATGCTAACTTTAAGACCCTTTGAGGCGAGTATAGATGGTAGGGAGGGCTGGATGAGACTAAGGGCAATGAACATCCATGCAACATTCACTAGATGATGATGAAGACTAGTGTTTTGAGAACGTGATATTTCCTCAGACATGCGACATGGCGTGATGTGCAGAATCTCGTCAGCATCTCTAGGACATCCTTTCTCTTCATGAGACTAAATGGCTGATATTCTTGTGTTGACTCAAACTATATTTAGATATAAGTTGTTGTTTTTTAAGGAAGTTCCCGAGTTAACAAAAACAATGGCAATGCATAGATGCTGAAATAATATGATATTATGATACGAGGGTTGTTTATTGTTTCCAATGAACTTTAAATTCTGTTTATTATTGACCTTTTTTTGTGACTATTCATGGTTTACATACAGCTAATACGGAATTTTATCTTTATTGGCAATTTGAAATATAAACGATGTATCTGCACCGCGGATAGAAATGCACTTGTTTGATATAATTATCTCTGGCGTAAAACTATACTCTACATCCAGTATACCAAATGGAATTTTGCATGCAGTTAGTTCAACAATACGTTGCCCTTAGAATTTGCAAAGTAAACGTTGAAATTGACATCACAAATATTGTCTAAGGTTCCGATATAGCAGAGGCTGTTGGGAGATTTCCTGGTACTTGTCGAGCCTGATGTTTTCCTGCCAGTTTTCCTGTGACGAGCTCCCCGAAAGAGCCTTACAAGTCGCTACATCGTGTCGCTCTTGTTGTTTTTGTTCCCCTGTCCACAGATTGATTGATCACCCCCCCTCCAGCGGTGGGCTCGGCCGGAATAGGCCCACATTATGGACACATAAAAGGCGACAACCGACAACAATGTTGCAGTTTTCTGCCTACTTTGCAACATATGGGCCCAGCATTGGGTGGTCGCCACTGCCACAAATTCACGTCTGACGAACTCAATGTGGCGACTTTGTAGCCAAAAGCTGTTCGTAACGTCCCTGATTACGCAACAAAGTCAGCTTTCAGCAGCCATGGGTAGGGGTGACGTCAGCAGCTCTTAATTAATCAGACCTTGGCTCATGGACAATTGTCTGAAATTACTTCCAATTACTTCCAACGTCCTTCGAGTTCGCTACAATTCTAAAATTGCCACTTTTGACACACCGGGCCTGACCCGAACCAGGTAGTCTGAACCAGGACGCGTATTTGTTTATTCAATAACTTTCAGGGCAAAACTTCATCATCAAATATTAGCGCCATGTTTATGTAGATTGCAGACATTACAACAACGAGATGAATATTTTCCGTACCTCTAATATTTTACTCCTTCAAACGAGTAAACATCAGCTCGGTAAAACCCTTCTCTCATTTTATAAACGTTTAAGCTTGCAACTTCGTCCTGGTTAACAGTACGTAGAACAGGGGCTACCATTAAGGTTGTTTACTTATTCAATAAAGTTTGAGAGTTAGCGCAAAACAGATATCGTCTGGTCTTTGAATTCCTCTGTCTCTCCAAGCCTCTGTCAGGCTTTAGAGGCGGCTAGAAATAGTAGACATGGGCCAAATAGACAGAAAACTTGCCAGAGATGTTAGCCTGCTATAGGAGTGCATGTGGCCGCGCCTGGCTGGGACGTCGACTCCTCTGGCCTGTTATCTGTCTATTTGGCAAAATTCTACTCTTTCCAGGCGCCTCTGGAGCCTGGTAGAGGCTATGTCTCACCCGCAATCATGCCACCGCCGAGGTCCCGTCAGTTATCGGGAAATCTCGTGTTCTCTCGGATTGCGGGGCCGAGCGAGGAATGCGCGCCATTCTGTTTGTTCAATGGCTCATAACATTGGCGAGTTGCCGGTGAAAGACCGCCGCAACATGGCGGGGTGTTGTGGTGTAATCAGGACGGCCCATCGGAGCTGCAGGCCTCCTCGCCACAGGAACCGCTACACTGGGACAAGTTTGCTACACTGGGACAAGTTTGCTACACTGGGACAAGTTTGCTACATTGTGACAAAACCGACCTCATCGACCAAAAAATGATCATTCCGATTGCAAAGGGCGACGACCTTTTCTAGCTACAGAATAGGACACGACACGCAATTTTCAGAGTGCGCAGAACGACGTAATAACTCCATATACGGTGGGACGCGGTACTTAATCCAGATTAAGAGATTGCTATGACCAGTTATTCACAGGGAGATTTGCTATTTCGAACTGTTTCTTAGATGACGTTATTGTGTGTTCTTCTTCTATGGCACGACCGAAGCTAGACCATGCTATACCGCATGCAAATGACGAGCATAAATACAGACAATTGTTACTGTACCGTCTGGATGGGACAAAGGAAACGGACATGCAGCTGAGGTAGGAAGGCGAATATTTCTGTACATTTCTTAGTGATTCTAGGAGCTGAGAAGTCGTTCTGAGAATTCGAATCTGTAGCTGCTTTCCTTCCAACGAAAAGACCATCCCGTGTAAAATCTACTCTTATCAGGGGAAAGATCTCATTAGCAAGACCGGGCAATAAAGGTCATGGTTAGTTACAGTTGTTGCTGATTTCACTATCTCACAATGTATGTAGTAATTCGTTTTCGGAGCCAGATTTGTGAACTGAGTTTCCAAATATCTATCTCGATCGTTTTTTGAAGAATATATCAGCACCAATGGACTACTGCCATAATAAATCTCACTCGTTTCATTTTGTGAGTTCTGTGAGTTGTGAATGGTATGACCCTTATTTATATGTGTTTTGAACGAGCTAGTACGATTTAAAGACAATCTAGTTTGGGCAGCTTTCTTCTAACCACATCAGTATACAAAATTTATATTGTGAAGTCTTTGTTTGCGATCAAAAACGCCCTCCTATGTTGTAACATTCCTTACTAAAGGCAAAGGCGTTGGTCTAGAAATTTAAAACAATGATAATTAAAAATATTAATAGCTTGTTCACAACTTCATCAGCGATGCTGGAAAACAAATTCACATGTAAATTTTGTACAGAGATTTGTGAATGTTGAATAGTTTTCTGCTCCATTCACGACTCCGTCTATAACCTAGCCGTACATGTGCAAACTTTGATAAATACTTTGACCATTTCACCAGCAATAGCTTGTACAATTTAGACATTTTCCCGCGCCCATTATGACTATGCTTGTAAAATAAAGATAGAATTCTATCCGTATCATCAACCTGTGTATGCGTGTATCTGCGTCATTTACCTGTGCATCTGTGTCGTGTATCTAGGTGTGCAGACATGTCCCTGTCCATGTCCCTGTGCATCTACCTGTACATGTACCCATGTATCTACCTGTCCTGTACCTGTATATCTACCTGTACATGTACCCATGTATCTACCTGTCCTGTACCTGTATATCTACCTGTACATGTACATTTGTACCTGTGTTTATACGTTTACCTGTCAGGTACCTTTATTTCTACCTGTCCATGTACATGTGTATCTACCTGTACATGTACATTTGTATCTACCTGTACATGTCTATTTGTTTCTACCTGTCCATGTACCTGTGTATCTACCTGTCCTGTACCTGTGTTTCTATCTGTCCATGTACATGTGTATCTACCTGTTCATGTACCTGTGTATCTACCCGTACATGTCTATTTGTTTCTACCTGTACATGCACCTATGTATCTACCTGTTCAATCTATCGTGAGAAATCGCCTTCCCGGAGCAGGTCGCGTTTCTCCCCCCGATCTGTCACCAGGTCTGACGTATCGAAAGTCGTGTCAGGATAAATGATTAATCGAAACGGCGCGATACTTTTCCCCGCGACTCATTAGGCACCCAAATGAAGCTGAAACACATTGTTGCGGGGAGGAAGGCGTCAGATATGCGCTAGAAGGCTTGTGGATTTAGGTAGGAGAATACATAGCAAGCAGCAAAGCTTTTTGTACGTTGCAAGTAGCATGCCGGTCAAAGTGTGTTGCAGAAAATGCATGTAGATGACACCCAAACCAACGCAATAGACTGATCAAACTTGTTCTGTACGTTTCTATAAAAGTAGCCAACAGCAGTGGCCAGGTTCAGTGCAGCAAACTGTCTTACTCTTGGACATTTTATATGTTTATATGTTTATATGTTTATATGCATATTTTATTTCCAACGCTGTATGAATACTACAAACAAAACAATCGTGAAGCAACAACCGCTAGGTTAGTAACACCAACGTTTCAGATAACAGCGTTATGATAGTCTTTTACTAAGAGTGTAATTGCCGTTTGCATCCTACATCTTAGTTTCGTTGATTTTTAGCTTCTGCTTCCTAAATGTGTTTTGACTCTTGTAAAAATGTAGAGCCCAGGTGAACACAAAGAACGTTATCTGAGGTCTCTGGTACGGCTTGTTTTCATATCAGTCAAATTTGTGGCTTTCGAACATACTGTTGTGAGACTGAATGTGTTTCATGTGACCTCTGCCCTATACAACAATGACGGCAACAAAACAACCGCGTCTGACACGTCATTTCACGGCGGGTTTTTCTTCCCAAATTTGACACTAAATAGTCCCTAAACTAGTACCATACTGTCTGCATCGACTTTAGTTACTACTGCTGTCTATTTGCTAAGATTTGATACAATAACTATAGACTATAAACATGCAGAAAAATGGCGAGTCTTGTGTTTTTTTCGTTGGGTTTTCGTGGAAATGTTGACCTCACAGTATGCTTCGTTCCGTTGGGTCTGCTAGAATTATCCCTGATTTTTCTGTTTGAAATAAACTAGTGGATTGTAGCAATAGAAACTTTGATATCACCGTAGTATTTTACCAAACGACCAGTTAAGATTTGTGTAACACCAAGTGAAAATATACTTATCTCTGACAGACAATTACAGCACGGAAATGTTAGTAAATGTCAAGCTTCACAGGTCCTAACACACACACATGAAGAAACAAAACGCATGTACACAAAACCAAAAAAAGCAACATAACAAAAGATAGACAACTCAAATAAAACTGGAAAGGTACAAACAGATGTTAAACTGGACAGTTACAAACAGATTCTGTAGGAAGTAATTAAAACACGGTTGGCATATTTTCCACCCAAACCCTCGGAGAGTCCTGCCGTTCCCAAGCCGTGGGGTAATTTAGAGATTACGGACAAGCCGAGCAGTTTGTACGGGGGGAGGGAAGTATGGAAATGTTCGTTACTCATAAATAACAGCGGCAATTAAAGGCTTAATGGCATTCAGGGGGGAGAAAGGACGCAAATGGCCCCATATTGTTGGTTGATTGAGTTGCGTGTTTGTTATAATGTAAAGGGTGGTGGGGAGAAACAGAGTACACATGCATGTTATAATGTACTGGGTGGTGCGTAGGAACGGTGTGGTATACATTCCTGTATACCGCCTGGACGCGCAGGTATACGCGTGAAATGATATACAGCTAACATGTACAACATGACAGGAAAATCGAAGGAAATGTACGGAAATGAGCGCTATAAAACGGCAGCCATCATGACACTCATTGACAGGGCCACTGACGGCACACGTACCTCCCCCATACGGAGCACATACCGTCCGAGGCCGACATACACCGTGCTTTTCATCGGTCTATGTGACCGGGTATGGCACGAAGATTTCTGCCAATTTCTCTTACGTGAAAGTTAGGATTCAAACACAACCAAACAAGCAAACAAACAAACAGACAAACAAAAAAGCAAATAAACAAACGGACAAACAAATAGGCAAACAGACTAATGGGAACGGGCTGCGGTTCACAGCGGACGGCCGTGCAAAGTTAGGCGGGGGTGTCCCACCTTTGTGCGGCATGTTCGGCTTGACGTCCACGGTGCTCTCCAGGATGGTTCTGCGGTGGGTCCCGGGGGTGAACAGGGGGAGGCACTGAGGTCCGTCCGTCCGTCTGCTGAGGTCCGTCCGTCCTTCGGTGGTCTGCTCAGGTCCTGAAACGGCAGGGAAGCGTGTGAATATTGACGCCCATTTGTACAGAGGGGTACCTGAGTTTTAGTTTAGCTGCTCATTTTTTTAGTTACCAAAGCAGACTCTTTTCTCCACAGAGAGCCAAAATGAATTCTTGTTCTTTTTCGTATGAATACAGTAATTGGCTAGTAGTTTCAGTGTAGAAATAGACGTTCGAGATAAGATTAACCAAAAAAAAGTTTTCCCACTTTGCGGTGATTGTGCTGTTAACTGTTACAGGCTGTCTAATACATCATGTTACTGTCAAGTAACTATTATCAAGTTACAAACATGGCACTCCTGATTGGAGATAATTATAAGATTGTCGTGAAGATATGAGAATCAGCGACTTTTGCAGTATCTGCTGAATGAAGTTTGTGGTGAGGTCAAAATTCTAAACACGATGCACATACCGATAGATCACACATCTAAATAACTTTTTTTTTCATCTCTGAGACCTGGCATGATAGAAGATGATAGTTTACTCGGCAATGTATTCCCATGTGGGGCCTGGTTCTTCATGATTAATTGTAGACATTTTCATATAATTTTCTGGCCTCCTGTTTGACCATTAACCCGTTAACCTATTTGTACGCCACTCAATACAGACATCACTGACATGGCAACACTGGTAGAAGTGTTGCAACTTTGTGGCCAGTCACTACGGACGGGGAGAGGTTGCCGCGCGCGGAGTCATGATACATTTCTGATATGACCCGTGCGGTCTAAGTGTTATTATGGCAGGATTCGCGAGTCTTGTATAAAGGTTTGCTCTATACCCACACCACGTACACAAAAGCTCCGTGGATTGTAGCACTGGTAGCTGATATGTAGTGTTAACTGATATCTATATCCAACTTCAAGTTAGAGATATGATTACAGGTTGGCACTTTCCCCTCGACTTCGGGGACATACCGCCCGTTTGGCTGGCGGTGCACGGAATCAGTTTCTGCATTACATAACTGGAACATTACATAACTTGGACATTACACAAACGCTAATCACACACTGTGTTCTGTTCTAAGATTCGGTGAATATAAGCCGTAAAGGTAACTGTGAGCTTGAGCCGTCCGGACCTGGTGAGAACCTTGTCGGAAAGTGTGGTGGTTTGTTTCATGTCTAATCATGTTTAAGGTATGGCTCGTGACAACAACAAAAAACGGGCCCGACGACTGGAGGCGACTTAGACGTTCGATGTCAACATGCCGTGGGACAAAACAGAACAGCACAGCGCAACGCAGCATATGTAGCATAGCACAGTACAACACAACATAGCACAGCACAGTACAACACCGTTGTGTGTGGGACCGCGGGATATAACTGTACATCACAGTACAGCACAGCACAGCACAACGCCGCTGTGTGTGGGACCGCGGGATATAACTGTACATCACAGTACAGCACAGCACAGCACAACGCCGCTGTGTGTGGGACCGCGGGATGTAACTGTACATCACAGTACAACACAGCACAGCACAACACCGTTGTGTGTGGGACCGCGGGATATAACTGTACATCACAGTACAGCACAGCACAGCACAACGCCGTTGTGTGTGGGACCGCGGGATATAACTGTACATCACAGTACAGCACAGCATGTTACAGCACAGTACAACACAACAAAGCATAGCACAACGCCGCACAGCACAACGCCGCTGTGTGTGGGACCGCGGGATATAACTGTATAGCATAGTACAGCACAGCATGTTACAGCACAGTACAACGCAACACAACACAACACAACACATTACATTACACAACACAACACAACGCAACACACACAGCACAACACAACACGAAAACCATGTGTGAGGGACGGCGGGATATGACTGTACATCACAGCACAACACGGCACCACACAGCACAACGCCGCTGTGTGTGGGACCGCGGGATGTAACTGTATCTGATCGCCACGAGGCACGGCGATATCAATCGAACTGATTAACCAAGATCCAACATTCCGCCACAGACATGCCTGCAGAGCTTCTGTACGGATAGCCAATTGACAACAATACCACCGCTGTTGTACCTGAAATATTCACGCCGACATGGACTGTTCGCTGAAGTTTCAGACATTGAATGATAGTTTCGAGCATAAAACTGCTAAACAAGAAAAAACATGGCGTTTTATCAAATTTTTTCAACTCATGATGGCGCTTTTTGTGTCTGCAAGATGTTATTTGTATCGTTTATTTACAGTTACAATGCGTCTTCTGCACTCGGTTGCTGTAGTCATTGTCCAAACCACGGTATTTCGGCAAAGAAAACAAAAGCAAGTCAAAAGTGTTTACAGCATAAACTTTCAATACTAGTACTGCACTGATCTGTTCTGTTCTGTTTTGTTCTGTTGCAAACCTTGGAATGTTGTTAGCCGCATGGTTGTCTCTTCAAAACACATTCGATCACATAGCATGCAATTCAACGCGCTTGCGCCTCCTCATCATTATACAACATTTAACACTAGAATGTCTAAATTACAGATTGGCAAGTGTATTCTTACTGTTCACCATTATACACGCGAGACCTTCATACAGTTCAGACCTTAGCTGGACGTGGTAAAGGTTGTGTTTCTCTGGTCTTTACTCAACTCCCGTGTAATAAGTAACATGGTACACCGACCCAAAGGGGCCGTTACTTTTGGTACACGTTTACATAGATTACGGGTTGCTACTTTCTGATTTAAGTCTAGTCTAAGTCGGTAAAATGTTGTAATTTGCGCTGGAGCTGGAAACACTATTTAGAAAGTTGAATCCTTACCCGGAACTAGCCATCTAACATTTCATGCTAAACAGCGACTTTCAACATGCACATATTGGAGAATCAAATTCCAACGTAGCATGTTACCTTGGTTCGTATACCTCGGTTCGCATCACTGTATACCAAAATCATTTCTTGTCTTCTCCATGAACATAGATGGCTCGTTTGTTGTTATTGTTATTATTCAGATGGACCAAAACAAATGTTTACTTAACACAGTTTTAAGCAGTCCTAACAATGATACAATGACCATGTGCCTGTCTATGGTGAAATGTCAATGTCCTCATTATGAAGCCGTTTCAATATTTATGTAAGCAAAATACTATAGCTATATCGGATTGAGGGCGCGCACGATTCGGCTGGCGGTTGCGAATTATTCGAATGGTTGAATTCTTGTGACATTGAGTTCGCAAGTCAAATGACTGTACCTATTTATAGTGAAACGTTACAAACGTTGTAAATGCTGACTTAAGAAAATACGTGTCAATGCTACTCTCAAACTACTCATAGATATCTACAGTTGCCTGCGATCGGTTGACCGTCTCACATGTTGACCAAACTCCAAAAGAACAACTGCAAAAGGACATATTACACAAATCGTTTAGATTTTTATAATGTAATCATAATGTCTTGGTATGTCACCAAAGGCGATTGCGATGTGTAAGAATGTTTCTTTTACCAATTCGGTGTAAACAACCTCCCAGGCTGCCAGGAGGTTTGTAAGTCTTGCTGTTTCTGAATAAACCAGTCTACTACTACTCCAATTTTTGGTGCGAAAGGGGGCAGGTGAGGTGGCATGTCCGGCGGTTCGAAGTTCAGTGAGTTTGAAGTAAATCGTTGATCCGGCGGTTGAACTGTCTGTGTCTGGACATCACACCTCATCCCCTTCACCAGCTATGTCAAGCGCACAGGCAGGCGGTCTGTATCACACGTATAGCCGCAACAATACTTCTGCACACATTTAGCTGCACACGCATCAAGACTTGGACGCGCCAATCATCCTAGATGATAAGTACAAGAGGACATTCTACTTTTCTCGGCATCTGTAGCTCCAATAGCCTTACGATGCAATGAGTACGCGTGGTTGTTTGTTCGTGTGAAGAGGGGCAGTGCCCGAATGTGCACATCGGGGAACAGGAAACCACCTGTTGCACAAACTGTACTCCTCTAAACTGTACTTCTGCGAACTGTACTTCCACAAACTGTACTTTTGCGAACTGCAGCCTTCCAAACTGTACTTCTGCTGTGCTATTTGATATACTGAGACGACACGGTCAGGGTTAGAGGTAGACACGTACACTACAAAGGGCCGCGATAAGATATACTACTGTAAATGTAGACATTATAGATGATACACAACGTGCGGCACGATGCGGGACATGAACGTTATACAAGTTAGACTCAGAGTACTTTTGTCTAACCCAAGTATTATAATTACATATGCCACAGTAACAACATGGCGTTATCCATACGAGCACAAAAGCATGTACGGAGGTTCCGATCTTGGCCGATTGAGTTCCAGAACATACGACGCCGACGGCACTCAAGGAAGCACCCGCCTGAAACTACTGGTACAGCAATATGGTGGAACACTACAACGAATTTACAACACCCCCATCCACTGCTGGATACACATACATAGCGAAATCGTTAACACCACGAGAGTAGCTGATGCCGTGCCCACACGCGTTATATTTACCGTAAACACCTCGTGCCCGCGCAACGGCGTACACTGTTGTTTGGGGAACACCTAGAGTGGGGCTGGCTAACTAACTGGAAGAGCTCGTAGAGATCAATGGCCGTAAGAGCCCGCGTCATTCCTCACCCAAGGTGAGCAACCCAACCTGCTCATGGTCTGATATACCTGCTAATAATCTCAGAAGAGAGGAAAATTTACCTGTGTGCCGACAGGCTAGTCCCGAGATAATCTTTTAAGGACTGAGGTGGAAGCCCGGGCCATGCTGTGTCAAAACTGTCGTGCTACAGACCTGTCAATCACGCGGTGGGAGGGGCGAACCGGAGGGTCAGTCTGCCCGGGGCCACGCAAGGTCAGCGCACGTTCTGTCTCAAGGTCAAACAGAACTTACAACTCACAAACAAACAAACAACTTGTCGAGACGTTTTGTTTTTCTAAGGTTTGTCAGAGACGATAAAAATAGTTTCTTATTTTTAGCTTGACGCACGCGCTCTCTTGATTTGTGGTCTTTTCTACTACACGATATTAATATCATGTTGATGCATTAACATCGCACTAAATCATATATAATTATATGCAAATGAAAACATGCATTACTAGTGAACTGCTATGAATATTATATCATGAATATTATATTATATTATGCAATACAGAACCGTACAGTTATCTGACTCAGAAAGACGATAGGCTACAAATTAGTACAATAACTTTCAAACTTTGCAAACATGCACAAAGAACCTTTTTCAATTTAATTACACGTTTTTTAGGTAACAAAGTGGAGAAAATGAACGAAAACGTTCCTTTTTTTTACAGATGATAAAAATTACGTTCTATCACATTCTTCCAAGCCAATCTTTTGAAGTGCACCAGAACTCGCCAATGTTTATCCATTTTTCTAAACACTGAAATATTGATGCTGCCGGATTCTCTCTAACATGTTTTTGCAATGTAATGTTCTTCGCCTTTTAGCACCTTCTCTGCTATGTAATTCCCCCCGGGTCTGCGGAAGTCCGCGCTGCGTTGTGCGAGCAGACACGGTGCCGGCAGTGTCTGCCAACATTAGCTTTTATGGGTCTCACTTCGCCTCAGCTACACGCAAGTGCTCGGGTTCGCACCCAGTCCCCTCCAGACTGGCTAAAACACAGTAGCCTCCACCAGGCCCTCCTACGGGCGTATGGATCGTAGAATTCGGCAGATAAGAACTAATCAGCCAGTAGAGTCAGTCCACGGTGAGGACCACATTTCCCCCGTGTATAGGAACGAAGCCTGGAAATGAAACCCTGGCAAATATTCTCCCTACAGCCTGCGTAGTTAAACTGGTAGAGACTACAGACTGACTATGCTGGCAGAAAAATAGTCAGATTCAGCCGGATAGGGAAACAATTTTCCAGGGGGAGGGGGATTCCACCATAGGGTAGCGTTAACCAATTCCACGGGTTCACTCGTGGCCAATTTTTCGCCTTATTTTTTGCCGAATTCTATTATCAACAACCCCTCGGGAAGGCCTGGTGGAGGCTGGGCTAGTCCGCACCCGCCTAGCGTCTTAATAACAAAGTATTGATCTTTGTTTCCTCGTTTGTAATTTTGTCGCAAAAAACGTTGAATGTTATTCAGCATTCATGATTTGAAATCACTTTCATCTGTAAACTATGTTGTCCCAGATTGATTTTTATGCTGAACCAAGAATGTCTGATCGGCCCCGCATATTTCTAGAGCGTTCAGCGCAAACCTTTATTGTCTTACTGCGTAAAAATTACTATTAGTACTATCACTGTTATTGCTATATATTTGATTTTTTTTGCGATTACAAGAATATAATTAGCCTTTACATTTTAGGGGAAAAATCGGATTGTGTTACATTCTGGTTTAAGGCTCGTGTCACAACTGATTTGGCATCAACAAAACGCTTATCACACATTTTTTCTCGCCTACTTTGGCCAATAACCCGGTTGTATATCAGCCTGGCTCCTAAATGCTACCATTAACACTTCACCCGCAGGACGTCAGTACAGATTCAGAGAGAGAACCTCTCACTAAGGCAACCCGCCTCGTTAACTCAAACATCTCACCTCCGATCAGGAAACACTTTCTGCTGACGAGAAATTAAACACGAACAAAACAGCGGCGCTCACGGAAACAAGCAAAAAAAAGCTTGAATCTTGTTTCAAACGCCATACGTTTTCCTTCACAGCAACAACAAGGAACAAATTATCAACAATGTAGAAAGATTGGCATTCTGATTTGTTCTAGTACACAAATAGTATACTTGAACTATTTGAAGCGCATTTCCAGATTCCACTACACAATGAAATAAAAAGTACACAACGCTATAAAAAGGCCAGTTTCAGTGATAAGTTTGCGAACAATTAGCATAACTTCATACCTAAAGTCAGGCAAAATGTATAAACTATGGAATATCCGCGTGTATGTTTTATAACATTTGTTACATCACAAATTAGATATAAAGGTTTTCGGTTGTATTGATGGTAGTTAAACTGTCTGTCCGCTATGACAATCACGTCCGTCTGGGGCACCGAGGGGCGCATGTCAGCCCGGCGGGGCTAGGCAGCAGGCAGGGCCGAAGCCAGGCCGTACCAGCCGCGGCGATCGGGTTTACTGGTTAAGGGGTCATTTGTAACTCATGGTACTTTCCACCTAAGGCTGATACGAAAATGCTAGCGATGAATTTTCTTCTTTGACAAAACACAAGTTACTAGCAATCTATAGCTGGGAAAAGTAAAACTTTTCAGACAACAACTTTAATCAATTGGCTAGTTCAATCGGAATGTCTATACTTTGTGTTTAACTCACCACATATTATATGTAAGATCGAAAGGTTTAGAATTGAACAACGCTTAGGAAGCAGCCAAATTCATCAAGTCGAACTTTCGTTGGGATTCCGTATAAAAACACCAGTAGTATTGATTGCATACATTACGGCATCCAACTCTTTTTCGTAAAGCTTGAATGTTTTCTCAGACTCGAGACCAAACGGTATTTGTTTGTGTATCTGTCAGTGACGATAAGCACGAACTGGCATCACTATTGCTTCTGAATTTCTCCCTCCTGGCAGTGTTAAACTGACTTGAGTAAGACTTATATTTTTGCCATACGCGCTGGTAGTACCAGGTAGCCGACAGAAGAAAATACTCCGCACGTTACCTGTAAACCGCCCCGTGGCACAACCGTCCCGTCCCGCCGGTACTCCAGGTAACTCCACGGTCCAACCACGAGCCTACGGGAACCCAAAAGCCGGTATAACACACGTCTGCACGCTTCTATCCTCCACAAGCAGGTCTAACACCAGGAGCGCTGCAGAAGTTTGAGCCCGTCCCGTAAACTCCGCGCGCTGCTTCTCCGTCCTGTCCGTACGAACTCCCGGGGCCGACTGCCTCCCCACAGGCGGGGGGAACGCGCTAAGCCCCCGCTTAACCCCCCAGCCTCCTGCGGCATTACCATCTCAATCGGACCCCATTCAGCCCACAAATTAGCTCCGTCATATTTTGATAAACATCGGATCCAGGGTAAGCAGATTAGTCCGCTTTATGTTGGTCTTTTGTGGCCACTCCATAAGTACCTAATTGTTTTCCCTGCTCGGAATTGAAGGGGATTTATTTTTTCTGCCAGTACGGGGCCGGTCGCCACCGCTGTCATTGCTGATCTCCCAGTAACGGGGACTAAGAATGGTTAGATAAAAGTAAAGACACTTGACAAAAATTACTATCGACTAGAGGGTTTGTCCATTTTGTCCAGAGTTAATTGAAGACGAATATCACTTTGTGATTGTATGTCCGAAATATTCTGTTTCACTACGTAATTTACTATACACAAGGCTGTCATCTTATACACCAGATTTATCTCAATGAACTTGAATAGCAAATTTTATTACATATTGACATGTAACATCCCCTGCATTGTGTACATAGGAAATATACCAAAAAATGTCTAGACATTAGAAATTCTTCCAATGATTGTAGAAGCACATGATCCCATATTATACATTCTTGCATCAGGTTCATTTGTCTTATGGAACTATACATGTAGTTTAAGCACCGGTTGATGTCATAACTTGCACCTTGTTAAATTGTTTTGCAATAAGGTTATATGTATAAAAGTTGAAATGGAATGTTTTCAATTAAAAATGCTTGACGATACGCACGACGCCAAAGTAAAACGTCAACAATGTTGGGGAAAGTAAAACTTCCAAAAATGACAATGTGCGGATAATATGGGTTCCAAGATGGCTGTAGTTTGAAATATGGTCAATGATCCTGAAAATATGATAACAAGTGTCACTTAGATATTGTTCTCAACATGCTGCAATGTTAGATTTATCAATGTACACAGTGTTGTCATTCTGCCATCACTATAAGATACTGAATCCACAACAAGTCTAGAGAACCCATGTCACCATGAAATGGAAAGGTTAATTTCAGCACAGTCTTATGGGACCGAAGGAAAAAGGTCCATGGTAAAATTCTCTTCTAGAATTGTAGGCGTAGATATTCCTTCTGTCCAGACAATCACATGTTTATACCCCCCCCCCACCACCAGCAGAAGTCGGCACATCCTAATGACATTTGTTCGTTATCCTCTTAGCTTTAATCGTGTTGTGAGCTGATAACTGCAATCCCGCGCTGGTTTGTTTGCGGGGAATATCAGATGTGTCAACTTCTACCAAGTAAATCACACGTTTTGTCCATCCAGGGGAATTTCTGCTTTTAAAGGTGATCACGGTTCCGATTGCCAACTCCAAAATACAGGTTGGTGATACACTTCTTATGGTAGGGAACTTTTTTACCTGCATCAGAAAAGTTGTAGACAAGCTTGCGATGTGACGCATTTTTTTCTATGTCCAAGTCTTTCTATTCTTGTCCAAGTCTTGATATGCTGTTGTTGTTTTTTTAACAGTTTGTATAACTGATTTCTTGTATGCAAGTGCTATGATCTGACGCTTAGAATTTACAAAAGCGTAGACAAACAAAATTAAAACTATATAACTCAGAGTCCGCGTAACAAAAACTTCTAACAGACACCAAGAAGATTCGAATTCGCATTAAACTTGGATGGAAACGATATGAGCACTTTTCTTTGTTACTTTCTTATTCGACATTTTAACCCAGTATCAACATGTATTTACCTTCAAGTATTGCGGGTGAGAAAGCAGGCGTTACAGCTCATTTGAAAAGCTGATAATAGATAAGAAAATAAAAAAAATGACTTACTAAGCTATAAACTGTTAACTTGATAAATATGCAATGCCGTATCACAACCAGGAGGGGATAGTACTGGGTTTCAGTATCTTTTAAAATATCTTTTGTGTATTTACCTAATGTTTGTATTGAGAGTTGTCACATCTAAAGACATATTCAGATCTGATTATGGTACGGGGTCTGTTAGTATGTTGTACTTATTAATAAGCAAAGATACATGTGACACATCACGACTAACATATGAAGCTTGCGATTCCGACATACATCTTAACTCATTAAACCCCATCTGAGTATAGCTTATAAAAAAAGGAGTTTTATTGTATGACAGATCAAACTGGTCGAACATTGTCGTGTTTTCTTGTGTTTTTTGTTAAAGCTACGTGCAAGTTACGGAAATATGTAAGGGAAAATAACACGTTAGTTTACAACAGGATAGATCCGGAGCACTCTATTCTGTCTTAAACTGAAACCAACATTTGCGTTGCATACGGATAAACTATTGTAAAACGTTATACAATATTGTACATAACTTTTGTAGGAGTATGTGTATATTTAATAAGATGCTTGCATTGGAGAAAAAGCTTCTTAACAGTTTATTGATGTACCGTATATTTGATCATTTACTTTTTCCAAAATAAAATATTTAAGATTTATGAAACTTGGGAAACGCTCGACTAGAATAAAACATGCATTTTTGTCTATCTGGTATTTTTAGATCGTTTTACATGGTTTACATAGAGAAAACCATGCCCTATACATTGGGAAATACATTAAAAAATGTCCAGACGTTAGACATTCCTTCAATGATTGTGAAAGCCCATTCTCATCCCGTACTATACTTTTGTATTAGCGTTTATCTTATGTACTTGAGTCTTGAGACTTTAGAAGTATAGTGATAGCCGGAGTATACATTAAGCTGTAGCTCGTGACGGTCAACTGCATATCTGTAACTGTCAGATTATGTTTCATAAAGAAAACAATAAGATTGTTAAAAAGCATGAAATTCCGCCGGAGCTGCTGGACAGCGATCCTCACCCAGGTTATTGATACATACACTCCCAAATGATCAGCAAAAAGCGGACACTAATGACCTTCAATACTGTATTCTTAATATTTTGTCTTGATATGTATACGATGTTCTCTTAGATTGGTAGCAGATTTGAGATGATTCGTGTCATTTGTACCTTCGATCTGTGATACTGTGTAATTTTAACATTTAATCTTATTATGAAATGATGACGTGTTGTTGCTGTAAGAATTGTGAATTGCAACGCAATTCAGGCTGTCTCAGCCTGCGATGTTGTAAACATTGAATAAAGTTTCAAGTCCGTGCACTCTTCAATTGTTACCACGCACAGTGCTGTTGAAATACGTTTTAGAAAGTTTTAAACATCACTGGCCACACATGGAAGCGATGCCTAGCCACGGTTATCTACATCAGTTTCCACATAACGTGCACCGACCTTTGTTCACCCCGAGTCTTCGTCCAAATAATAAACTTCGGAGCGAAAAATATTGAGGGAAATGTCAGGATCACAAAAAAACATGGGCAGGAAACGAGAAAACGAGTTTAACTCCGGGTATCTGGTTCGTTTGCGCGATTTACCTGAGCCGACCAACCGGAAACGTACATATTTGCTTCGGACTGAGAAGCCACATGAGGGCACACCCCCCGTAAATGATGAGCAATACACTGACAGTCATCTTCGTCTCGAAGGACTACCAAGGCGTTTGCCTGATCCGCAAATGCAAACTTAGAAAATATCGAAACCTTTCGGAGTTTATTACAGCGAATACAAAATGTTTAAGCAATTTCCGAATTGTAGTTGAAATAGCTTCTCTACTGCGTATGCAAATTTGTAGAAACGTCGATTAGAGTTTGACATCAATGTAAAGTGATACAAAATACAAAAAGTTACTAAAAATATTGGACAAGATTTGTAAAATGTCAGACATTTCAGATAGAGTCTGGATGCTTGTCTGGTCGTTTACATCTTTTGTATTGTTTCAAGTGCAGGAACTGTAGAAAGAGGATATGTTGTTCGGAAAGATAGAATTTGGGCTGGTACATTCTATAGATGAATTCCATTATATGCTACAAAGTAGACAAATAGGCAATGCAAATATATCCAATACTGTTCAGGCTGTGGCGTGAAAGATAGTTTAAGCAGTATTAAAGTACCCTGTAACTACTTTGTTAAAATATTTGTTTGCATACTTATAGTTATAAAAGACCTTGCAAACCTTGCAAAATTGCATTTTGTTGTGTCTACAAAGTTGTGTATTACAAGGAAGCAACCCGCGTGGTTTCCTCACCGTTAGTTCCTAGTCTACACCAGACTCTACATGTTGCCTGAAATAGTAGAAATCTGCCAAATAGACTGAATTACTTGCCGGAGGAATTAGCAAGACATTTAGTACAGTTTCCAAAGGCAAAGCCTTAAGGGAAATGTTACCCTTCCCGAATCTGACTCTCCTGTCACCCTATTCCCGCCAAATTCTACTCTCCACGGCCCGTAGAAAGTCCTGGTGGAGGCTAGTGCGTTCTAGGGACGTATATATACCATGGTTAATTTATCTAGCCTCTACAAGGATCCAGAATCGGCAGGGAAGAGTAGAAAGTGGCCAAATAGACAGATGACATGCCAGAGGAGAGATAGATGTCCGGGAGTGCAGACCTGAGGTGCTAAACTGTACTCCCAGGCCGGCTTACTCATCTGGAATGTTATAATTTTATTTGGCTTATTTCTCCTTTTTCTAGCCTCTCCGAAGCCTGGCAGAGACTAGGTTTATCCCTGGTCCTTACCATGGTGATGTTTACATGTGAGCTAGTCGCCCGGACCAAAGTCGGAGGGTCTGTTGGTCCGGGTAACCGGCCGGCAAGGATTAACATACAGCGGTTAAAGTGGGGGGAACGAGAGCTGATACCGAGCAAATATCACTTTAATTACACAAAGTGTTCGCATTGGGCCCCGGTGGGGATCTGGAATCACATATATGGCTATTTCAGCAAGGAACATGGAAGCTAGGTAAGGCCCCTTTTCCACTAGGCGGCGAACAGCGACCAAAATTGAATCTGCATGATTCTTGGTTTCATGAATGAAAAATGATGCATGATGTCAAAATATGATTGAAATACGACAAAACACACAAAATGTAAAAAAAAAATCGTTCTTTATCTTTAAAATTTGTTGAGCGACCTGTCAAACCTTCGGTCGCTCTGTGGTCGCAGCGCGTTCGTAGGCTCTAGTGGGGAGAGGGTGTAGCTCGATTGTGTGTTCTTCACTGCCAAACAAATGAGTATTAATAAATAGATAGACAAGAAGTGAGAACATCCGTAAATAGTTTTATCAGGTTGGTAAATCATATGAGCATAGCTTTCTTTGGTACGAAACCCTTTTTTTCTTGCAAACTTATAGCATTGCAAATAAATAAAATTGGGTTGTGTATCGACAAATGTTTTAAAAAGTGAACAAAATTCTAACACAAAACCTTGGCATGCTGAACTGTTTGAAAGTCTTAAAGTGTAAAGTTTAAAATGTCGGTAGCGTTTTCGTTTCACAAACTAACAAAATGGAAACTATGAGCTATGATGTGATTTAATGACATACGTACACCAGTAACTTTTACCGTCAAAGCGACTATTTGAAAAGGAGTGTAAAGCGAAAATATGGTTTGGGGAAACAGTATCAGTACGTGTTTGCAGTTTTGTGGCAGAAAGCTAAATTTGTCTTTCTGTAATAGTAATGAACCCTTGAACAAGATTTACTTTTTAGTAACATATTTCATCTTTATGCGATTCACCATATTGGTTTCATCAAATTATATATCTCATAGAATCATTTTTAGAAATACGATTAGCATAGGTTTACAGATTTCATACTTGTGCTAGCATTCAACGTTTTGGCGAAAACTTTTTTATGTTGCTACGGAAACGGCGACGTCGTCCGACTAAAATGTCGGTGACCAAATCAATCTGTCGTGAGTTGAAATTCTGAAAGACACAAGTCCGTGGTAAACACAAGTTTGATGTGTGTTAACCGCCACTAGAGGCGTAATGCGCCGTGAAATTATGGACTCCTTCTGCCGCGGATTTCTGTCGTGTGGGGAACAACTGTCGGTGTGTGTTTGCAGGAGCTGGTCTCTGTTCAGACTCTGATGACGAGCATTTTTCTTCTCAGCTACGCACAGTTACCTGATAGCCACTGAGTTATCATTGATTGCAGTGTCGTTCGGATTGCCAGAAAAATGCCACAAGAATTCGGCACGCAACCAGAAGCCGTTACCTATCAGATAAACTACACAACTTTACTGTAAAAAAAAACTACACTTATCGGGGTTTGAAACAGAGAGAATGCAGAGTTGGCCTGAGAGCGGGGGTCCGATCCCTGGCCTGTGCCGTCATGTGGAAGTCTGTTTGTATACTCGGCTCAAGCCGCGTGTGAAGAGCAAACAGTCTGATCTGCATTTGATGAGGTGGGCCGGAGTTTCGGGCCCGGGCGGATCAACCACGAATATAAATCTGTATCGTATATCGACACGGTGAAACGCACCGGTTTCATAGTCGTAAGTACAAGCTCTGTCAGGATAAACAGTTTGATCTTCATTTGATGAGGTGGGCCGGAGTTTGGGGCCCGGGCGGATCAACCACGTATATAAATCTGTATCGTATATCTACACGGCGTAACACACCGGTTTCGAACTCGTAAGTACAAGCTCTGTCAGAATAAACAATCCAATCTTCATTTGATGAGGTGGGCCGGAGTTGGAAAGCCGGGGGTATATATAAATCTATATCTCATAACGACACGGTGTAACGTGTTGGTTTCAAACTCAAAAGTACAAGCTCCGTCAGAATAAACAGTCCAATCTTCGTTTGATGAGGTAGGCAGGAGTTTGAGGCCCGGGTAGATTAGCCATGTATATAAATCTGTACCGTATAGCCGGCCACACGACCCGACACACAGGTATACAAACTCGCAAGAAACTGCGTCTGAGTCAGTGAACATTAATCTGCAGACATTTCTAAACTGTGCTGAGTTAAGAATTCTGCATATATCAATCTGTGTCAGTTATACAAGCAGTGAACCGTCAAATGGACTAGCACAATCGTTTGCAGACAAGTGTGGAATGAACATGATCTCTATGCGATTAGTTATACCGTAGTGGTGGGAGTATCAGCTTGAACTCTAACTCTGTAAACCGGTAAACCGCCACATGGCGCAACACACCGGCTGATAAACTCAGCCAGTACATGCTGCGTCAGCGCAAACATGCCAATCTACTGAAGAAAGGCTGGAGGAACGGCAGTAGTCTCTACCAGAGTAACTACGCCGGCTATAGGGAGAATATTTGCCAGGGTTCCACTTCCAGGCTTGCAGATTGGACCCTCTCTCCATAGCCAACTCCCTTAGCATACAACTCTATTTGACCAATTTCTACTATTTTCCCAGCTATCCGCGGGGCCTGGTAACGACTTGAACGATCGACATATCGACTAAGATTTAAATCTGAAGAACTCTGAGACAACATTCTGCTTTGTATGCCTGTTATTAAAAAACACAAACAAAATGAGCTAAGAGAATCGACTTTACTGAAGATTTGCGCATTGACAATACAATTCGAAGTACATAAAACTATGTTGCCATCCGTGCCTGTCAAAGTTGCGCTATCACATCGCAAATCTATGCGTAGTTATTGTGTATCAATGTCGTTTGCTCCTACCAAACGTTTGTTGAAGAAACATAATGTGCGTGATATTTGCTAGCATTGTGAGCCAATCCATTCCACAAGTAAAACAACTTTCTCTAAGTGTCCAATGTTCTAAACACAGTTTGGCTGTGTGCTGAGGTTTACCCTCTGTACCCAACAGACAACTGCTCCTGGCGACAACACAAAGGACACTCCCGTCGTCACAAACACGATCATTACCGCTTCTGTCCGCCTACTGTACGCGCTACTGCGGATTAAGCTGTTTTAATAGGTTCTCAACAAGGTGCTAATTACCTTATAACTAAACAATGGGCTCTGATTTTTAATTGGCTCGGAGAATAGCAGGGGTGGATCTGGTCTGTGTAAGACAAACAGTCGCGGAAGCTGCTTTCCTGTTCCCGGGTTCATTAGTCTTACACATTCCAATACACAAAGGTCTCAGTCACTGGTGGATGCTATACTGACGATCAATGGTCCACAGATTACACAGAATAGTCAATATTCAAACTCGTCTCGGTTCCTGCGCCCATTGTTACTGTTAGGGTCTTATTGTGATACGTACTAACTTGGAACTGCCTTAGACGTAATTAAAGATCGGATGGTATGTGACGGCATATTTGCTTTGATGAAGACGAGCTATAGGCAAGCTGATTACTTTTGTTTCTGACATCACTTGCGAACATTACGATCGCGGTCCTACTTTACAAGCCACCACATCACAGCCCATCGCGCATGTATATGTCATTACCTCCCGTATATTAGACTCGCTATTTATAATATACCTACCGTAAATGAACTGCCAACACTAAAACATACTGAATCCAATAAACCATAAAAGGCATAAAAAGGCGGCCAGAATAACTGCGGCTGATTTATCTGCTCAGAGAATTAAGCTGTATTTCTAAGACACTGGTTGATTTTGGACATCACTTGACGACTTTGCGATCGAGGGGCTTCATAACGAACTACTACACCACTACCAATTCACATATTTGCCGATATTGGAATTGATAGTGGTATCAATTAGTCTTTGGATGTAGTTAAATATCACATTTTTGTTATCACTGTAACTATACTTCTGCTTGTCACCATGACCTGTACTTAGCTCATCACTTGCAATAAAGGTCTTTCATTCATTGATATGCCTACCGCAAGCGAAACGCCCACTTCGCGAAAACAACCATTACCGTTCCATCAACAGGTGCTCATTTTATCGGGCCATCAGCCCGCAATAAAGCCGATCGGGGGACGAGTCCACAACAAAGACAGGTAATTAGCGTGGTGACACAATAATAGAGATGAATGTAAAGTCATCTCGCTAAGTGGCAATCGCTTAATTGGGAGGGAGGGGGGCGGTGATGGAGGTGTTATACACAACAATTGGGAAGGCCGATTCTTCCTTTCTGTAACTGAGTGCTGGAAGAAACTAGGGGGCGTGGAAACGTGAGAGGGTGATTGCGTTATGTGGCGTGCCAGCGTCAACAGGGAAGGCTATAACAAAACAGGGACTGTTGCGTTACACCGTCTACACCTACCGCGGTGTGATGGTCAAATCGGCGTCAACATTACTGAGAAACCTGACGTAAAATGTTCAACGTGTGAGGTCATTATGTCATAGCTCGGAATACTAAAAATTACTAGGACGTGAGGTTACTTTTTTTTTACTGGTGACTGAATGGAATAGATACTAGCGAGCTTGTCTTCATTTCGGTCACAATGTAATAAGTTGTAGAGATATCGAACTCAACAAAATGTGCTCTCTTACAATATCCAGTGTCCTGCCAAACATAACATATAGAGTTCTGTATATGCTAGGCCTCCTTGGAAATCAACTTCTATGAGCTGAACGGAAAACCATGTCGTATTGAGATAGAATATATTAATGAAGCACACAGTTCTGGTAAGCTCTTTTGACTTTCCGAAAATGTCACACTTAGTACAGAGTCACGATCTAGACGTCATATCTTCTACCGTTTTCAAATTTTCCTAACGCTACAAAAGTTGCAAAAACAAGAAGTTTGTATCACTCCGCGGTGTGAAGGGTAATTTACCGATCCGCCGTGTGAGTGACGCGGCCTTGTCTACTGGGAAATCTACCGTCGCTTAAATGGTGTTTTACCGGCAGTTTTGCTGCACGCTATGGAGTTCAAATGGATGGATGTGCATTTCATTAATTAGCAACAGGTGCGACTAAAAAAGACTATAATAATCATACAACAGGTGTGGCAGAAAAAGCCAATAGTGCTTAAACAAAAATAGATATCGCACAGGAATAGAGCACGCGTATCATCTAGTCAATTGTTTCAACAGTGTCGTTCACAGTTCACTGTTATATGTTTATTTTCTCCATATCTCTACAATGTACCTGCAATTAGCCCTCGGATATGAAATTGCAGTAGTTTTTTCTTCTTATAAAAAACGACGGGGAAAAGCTGAAACATTCTTCTTTAAATGTAGTAAACCTGCATATGTATCTGCCCAAAAATACCCTACCTGTAATATATCACAAAGCACCTTAAACTCAACTAAACTTATGATAAGATGCCAAGACTACAGAGGACGGCGTGCATGTATATTTAAGTACAATAGCAGGCGGTACAAAGTTGAATGTGCAGCGAGGTGGCATCCACGCATGCGCAGAGTTGTAGATTTTTCTGACAGGCCTGTGAACACGCCTACATGTTTTCTGGATACACGCCAAATTCGACAACATGTCCACAACGCCCCTCAACCGCCAACACTCCACACAGGCTTAGTATCCAAACTACATGGTCTATGGTCTGTGCGTAAGGCTACTAGTATTAATCTCATAGAATGGTTGTTGTTATGTAATGGAAGATGGCGTAAGTTGTAAACGGGTGATCGGATAGTGTAACACAACGTACAGTCACAATAACTGTAAATGCATTTAAGTTTGCGTTGTTTTTATTTCGCACTAAGGCGAAAATGGGGTGGTCTCGGTGGTTTTAAGTTTGCGGCTGCGCTATAGTCACATAATGCTACAGTATTGGACAAAGCGTTCGCGGTGGTTTAAGTTCGCGGTGAAACGGTCGCCGCGAAAACCGCGAACATAAAACCACCGCGAACATTTCTGCATTAACAGTATGTCAAAACATGAACCCTTTCAACATAATATTAATGATCGACATTTTACTTTACATGCTACTTGCGGTGAGAGCTAATTTGTACCTACCCTTTGTCGTTATATCGTTGTTGTTGCTGTGCATTTAGTCCATCTGGGCAGGAACATGCAATAAAGACTGTTATTATATCGTTGTTGTTGCTGTTTTTGCCCCCATTTCACAAAAGTCTGCGACCGCGCTGCAACCGCTGAACGACCAAAGATTTGGCAGATCGCCCATCAAACAAAAGTTCGCTGATTCATAAAGATTTCTCTATCCGTTTTGTGTGTTTTGTTGTCGTTCACACTAATCAGTCCTTTACACCTTGCATGATATTCTATCTATGACATCAAGGGTCACATTAAATTCAATGTTGGTCGCTGCACGATCGCTCATCGAGTGCCATCTAGTGGAAAGTGGGTCGATGTCAATTGACGGTCCTAATGTGTTAATGGACATTAACATTGCAAACCATGTCCCTGTATCGCATCTCGGATTGGGAAGGTGGAGGAGCATCGGGGTAAGTGGGGAACATTATGTTTATCATAATTTCGTTTGTTTTAAGTTGATCTGTAATTATGACATTGATATTGTTGCCACGACCAATTTTAAGGCTTTATTATGGGAGGCTTCTTCTCTTAAACTTTATTTCTGCTATCTTATGCATTGCAATCTTAGCTTTTTTCAGTTTAGTCTGTGTATTATTTACTGTTTATTGAATAAAAAAAAATGACCCTATATCAGTGCTGCTGCCGGGACGCTGCTAAGGTGTTGATGGACATTACCAATGCCAGCAATGTCCCTGTATGAGTGCCGCTGCCGGACCTGAGATGTGCTCTGTCGCGCGAAGATGACAGTGATGAATCGGTTGCCTCCGACCCCCACGTGTAAAACACGACGGACTCTATTCACTCCACAAACCGCACATGATGGGGCATGCACATCGCGAGATAATGGGGGTCCGGACAGCGTAACACAACATACAGGCGCTTTACAGAACTTCATGATAACTTTATTGCACAATTGTACAAGGTACAAAGTATGGCATGCACTGGTACATAGATAACATTGTATTAGGCTAATCAATCTATCCTATACAATTTGGTGTAGTAGTATTGGATGACAATGGGATTTTACAATCATTGGAGGAGTTTCTAACGTCTAAACAGTCTTCGTATGTCATAACATGAATCATTGTAAAATGATATCAATGATCGACATTCTATACAAAGTATAGTCCAACATGTGTCGTAACATGAATCGTTTAAACATAATATTAATGATCGACATCGACTATACGTTCTATACAAAGTACAGTCCAAATACATGTTAAGTCCATGCATGAATGCCATAATCGAATTGTTCAGAAACTGTTCAGAAGGTCTGAGAACAACTTCAGGTTGGTAAGTCGTCAGTAAGCAAAGTTCCTAAGAACAAATTTGAACACCGTTTTGGTTACTCCGGAGACACTTTTCTCCCAGCCTGAATGGAATCTAACTACTTCAGTAGTTACCTAAACATCGGGCAGGCAAGTGTTGCTAAGACTGTCATAAGAAGTTTGTTTTCCTGTTAATTTTCCTGTCTAGCAGACTATGGCGATGTTGACAGCTGTTGATAATAAGCCCGACTGCAGATGTCTTGGTGAAAGTGAGAGGAATCACCTCTCTTTGTCTTGACGACATCTCGCGGATAATTCGACCTGTCTATGGACACCGGAGTCTTACATGCTGTATCAGCTTACTTCACAGGTGGTATCTAAGGAGCTGCCCGAACTTAAGAAGCGATGTAAGGAGCTCTGAGCCGTAAGACATGGCAGATACTGCGGTATGAATTAGCTGTCTACTAGAGGGTCAGTTCATGCGACCTGTTAGTATTATGTATACTTTCCGCGCTTAATGTTAGCTGTAATTTATGCCTGTTGGATCTCAGTAGCCCCTATTTCCTGTGTAAGGTGTAAGCCATTATAACTCGGATGACCCACAAGAGTAAACTGGTTTTAACCTAAACTGGAGGCAGTTAGAACTTTGAACTCAAACGCGAGCTCAGAAGTTCATTAAGTCTTAACTCACCCTTACACATGACATGCAGCAGTTCTACACGATTTGCCCGGAGAAGGAAATGTTTTGTTTGGTCTATTTCATGTTTAATTGTCCCCGTCTTAAACACGACAGTCTGAATGCTAAGTACGAACGCGGGTGAGGTCAACCGTTTTTGCCTGCCGTAAATCTTGTGTGCACCATTGGCGAGCAATCCGGCGGAAAATCGGCGCGTTTGCGCGGATTCTGCTCGGGTGGACCCGCAGGTTGGCCCGTCTGCTTGGCTAAGCCGCACCGACGCGCGAGTCGGGAAGCGCCCGGGCTGTAATGCGCTTATCCGCCTCGGATGTCACGGTGTGAAACTAGCTCATCTATCATCGGCCGCTTCATTAGAGACGGGCACAGGCTGTTTGTTTAGTTGTGAAAATGCACATTTAGGTAATGACCCAGGCAAGGAAAGTTTCTTCCAGGGTCTCTCCTGGCAGAAAACATCGCGAACTGAAGCGGGAGGTGCGGCAGGAGACTCAGTCGGCGCCGGGAGAAGCTGGCGAGCGCCCGCGGAGGAAGGATCTGACGGACCTGCACACTAGGCCGGAACACAAACTCCAACCTTTACTGCACGAAAGGCACCGAGGACATCAGCAAGTCTCCGGTTATGAAGGCACCGATTCTACTAACGAGAAAGGCGTTTATAATTGACACTAAAAGAGTCGCGAACATCTTTCTAGACGACCGGCTACTGGGGAGACGTTCGGTTTGTTTACAAGACAGAGAACGACAACTGCAAGACATGTGTCAGACGGGACAGACTTTGACAACTTGCCGATTTGAGATTTCCAAACCTACCTACGAGGATTACGTTACCGACCTATGGATTTAACTTCCAACACAGGACTCAAGGCAAGGTGGAACTCGGTAAATTCCGTGTATTATGGATGAGCATGGGCAGCAAAATGCAAGACTATAGTAGTTACTGTATACGACGAACCCAAACGAGCCACTGATGGAAAATATATTCAACAAGATGCAAGAACATTTCGCGATTTCAAGAGTGAGGATAGACATTGTGGGACTCTATGAAACTTTACAGGGAGCAGTATACTGTTGTAGTTCGTGTGCTCAAACCCGACGAAAGGAATACAGAATGTACTGTACCCAGGGTAGGTTAGTCAGGTTCCGGAACATCGCGCAGCTGCACCTATTCCAGGTGGATACTACTGGAGGCCCAAGATGTTGTGGTGTCGCCAAGGAAAGTTTCTTCCCATGGAGGAATACTTAAGCATGTTTAAGGAGTTCGACAAGGATTACTAAAGTCTTGCGAGTTCCATAAAGAAAGCTCCGGATGACATCTCAGAAACGGTACCTCCTGGCAATACAAATTCCCACCCAGTCAAGTACTAGTACTTTTTTTTGGATAACTCAAACTATGCATAGATAACAGCTTCTGTATGAGCAACATTTCACTACATCGTGTCTCACAAGACCTCAAAGCTTGGGAACTGCCGTACAATAGTTTCCTCGAAAAATTACTATCTTCCTCATCTGAAACCGTATGAAGGGGACTCCAGCTGCACATTTTAGCCCTACCTACCAGGGCGCCATTATCCTCGAGTCATCCAATTCAGTGTCTTCTCGGAATCTTGGACATAATCGTCTCTTTTGTCGCAGGAAATTCGGCAATTAGAGAGAAGATAGTCGACATATCTCAGGATCTTCCGATCAAAGGTATGACGGCGGACGTGAGCATGTTTCGCACAAACTTTCGGTAAGAAACCTTCGTTCTGGGCAAAGGATATCGACAGACTCAAACAGGACTTCAAGAATGTGTGCGAGGTTGAAAAATGAGCGCAGAAAAAAACAAAAACAACGTCAGGTACGTCGCTTTAACTCCAAAAAGTCTTACCACAAAATAAAAGCATAGAAGCCCACTATTGTCTAAGACGATCTTGAATCGCTTTTAAAGAGTTTTGGTCCGGCTTAAGGGCTATGATCTACAATGTGAGACTTCTTGCAGTTACAAGGAACGACAAAACGACAGACGACCTAGAACATTCCAATAACATCGTTAGCAGGCAGTAGTAACGTTGTCATTCCCGAATGGGTTAGTGGGCGCCTTAACGTTATCACGATCCGCAAGATGATCCGAACCCACTAGACACAAGACTTTAAGACACTGTGTAGTATCTTACATGTACAGTGGAATGACTTCAATATAGTTTCACGAGGACCATTATTACTACATTTCATTTCAACCTTAATCATCATTCGATCGTCACAATGCCATATCAGACATGTTCCTATTTTCCTTAGCTATGTCCTCCGCGTATAAATGAAAACATTGTGTATGAACAATGGCAAAACATATTTAGAATACCAAATTGCTTCTATGCACGGCTGCATGTTGCTCTTCACCACATCGACCCTGGGCTGACATTGTGATGATGCCATTTCTGCAACAAACTTCGTCTATGAAAGATGTAGAATTGATATCTTATGCCCCTCTAAAATAATGCTTATACCACCAGAAAGCACGCGTATCTAGTCAGAGGTAAAAGTGGCCATGAATTCGGGGGTTTGAGCTCGCGACTATTTAGGCCGGGACGTAGACAAAAACTTGTCGGTGCTGGTACTTCGCGCACCCGCCCGCCCGGCTAGAACACCCCGGTCTTTCTGACGGGGCACAGGATAGGACCATAATGGAAGCATTCCAACAGACGATGTATCTAGGTACAACCTATGGAAAATTTAGACATCAATCAGGCTTGTTACTTTGTGTGTGTGTCCTTCATGTATTACAGAGAAGATGGTTTCCGACATGTACGACCAACAGTGGGGGCAAATGGCGATACGATCGCTTCTGCAGGCTACAGCGCCGGCCTGACCCAGCAGCAGGAACATACCTGCTCGGCAACTTTTTCTCACGGTTAGGATCGACATATGAGACATACAGCACGGACCTGGTGGCCTGCTAACATGGCTACTTCCGCCGCACCGAGACTGGTACTTCGGCGGGGGGAGGGCTCACCCCTCCCCGAGGACAGACCGTCCTGTGCCCCGGTGACTGACAGGTGGGGAGGAGGTCCCGCCCCGGTCATTATTGCACCCTTATCGGAGCAAATCACACACTCGGCGTATTTTGCGTGCTTACTGGAGTGGATATGCTTTTATATCTGGATTTGGTCGGGATTTACCTTTCACGGAGGCCTTCCGCTGGGTCCGGGCGCCTCGTCCTCGCCGTGCTCGGGCCGAGGTCCGGGGAAAAGTCGTCACAGAGGCCGGGGAGATTCCGAGGAGCCGAGGAAAGTTTGTGTGAGGAGTTTTCTGCGGGGTGGATGCCTGTCGCTGGAGCTGCCCGACTGACTGCACACACAAGCCCGCCGGGGTGTGAATAAGGACGTTTAGCCCCGCCGACTGCCCGGCCTGCCTCAGCCGAATTCATTACGCGCCAAAATCAGGAGGCTCGCAAGGAGGTTCGGCAGATACATTTTATTACCCCTCGTATGGACATTGTGAACCCCATCTACGTCACGTTTCCTTTCTAATTCGCACATCCACCAAGACCATCACGCATTTGACCTAGAAAAAACTCAATGCAATGCGAAATATAGTGATTCAAGGATGCCAATAAACCCCAGCCAGCCCATAATATAGGTTCAATGAACGTTTCGTTTTTCATTGACAGTAAACCTTATAAAACTGGAACGTTAAATAACCATAGAAAGAAAAATTACTAATGAAGCGAATGGAAAGAGATGTCTGTAATATTATGTGACATATTTCTGTCATCATTAAGTGTCAAAGCCAAATATGTTCAAAATAAAACGCAACATCTACCATTTGATACATTTTAATTACTCTCCTTGACCTTTGACCTTAACAGACGACAGTAGTGTTTATTATGCTTCACGTCACGTTCCATTGACTACGTAATTAGATAATAGATATGTTTTTCTTACTTTCTATTGTAAGTCATCCTATGGCCTGTTATCGTATCGAGCCATGCATAATTGTTATCAAATATGTTTTTCAACTGTCTGTATGGTGCTCATTCTGCTTGGTAAAATAAGAAATTCGTTTTTAATGGACGTATGAAGATCTGTCTATGTGAAACGCTCATTTTCAACTATTCCATTCTTGTAATATCAAACCTGTTTTTAATGCAGGCATTTACTTAAAAACCACAAACAGCGCGCATAACTAATGATGAGTCTGTCATCTGTCAGTTTCCGACATATTGATATAGATCGATCAATTTAACTACTTTTGGTTGATTCATTCATTCTTTCTTTCTATTTTTATTTATTCATTCATACAGGGAAAAAGGCACTCAGGCAACACGCCTGGTTTTCAGGTATTCCTGATGCTAAAATATAAAAACATAAAAACACATCTAGCACTAATCACATAATAACAACCAACCAACAATATCGCCACATTACATGCAATTGCCACTGATAATACGATTCCAACATGTCTTGTAATTAAGTACAGTTCGTTGTTCCAGTGAGAGAGTGTTCCATAACTGAGGCCCACAATGTTGCAGACTGCTGCGGTATGATGTAACTCTAGCTGAAGGACAGTGAACTCATTTAAGTATTTTTCTGTGCCCATCGTCTGACCCTGGTGACATCTTCACAATGATATGAATTTCCAAGCAGATGTGTCATGTAAGTCTTTATTTCTTACGCTGTCTGGTGAGAGATCCGGAAAAAAGAAGCACAACTTTATAAATCAGAAAAGTTCGAAGATAGAAACAATGTATTCAATTAGAAATAGACTATAGCCCGCACTTCTGTACATATACTGTTACCAGAATATCCCTTCGAAGCGCTGGAAGGTTAAAAGTTCTTCTACTAATTTTTTCAGGTCCCAAATAAGCCCTGTATAGATGTATTATACTGCACAACTGCTATGTTTCAAGAGACCATTCTCTCCCCAGTCGTCCTTTCAGCCCCTTAACAATGGAATTCCGGTGGGCTGAAAAACACCCATTCTGGTAAAGGCACGAATGCCTCACTACAATACCATCACCGAGAATACTCGTACGTAGTCTGGACAACAGGCTCCTTAGGATCCTCTATGTATGTTTATATACCCTAATGGCGCACTGTTTCCTTATTAATTTCCGGGATGAAACTAGTATACGTTATAGTATAGTATAGTACGTAACAAGGCAGCTGAAGATAGCAGTACTGATGATTTATGGCAATGCTGCATCATGTACATGTATGTTGGGAACCGCAGGAACACACACACATACACACAAACAAACACACACACACACACACACACAAACACATATATATACACGCGCGCGCACACACACACACACACACACACACATACACACACACAGACACACACTCACACACACACAGAGAGAGAGACAGACAATTTCCCAAACTAGTACTTCCTTATGCGAAGTTATCAGCTCATAAAAGGGGAGGGGCAGTATAAAACGTATGCATAAAGCCTGCAGGTGCGACCAGCTGGGACAAGGTTGAAGAGAAAGTAGATCAACCGGAGCCCGCCCTGCCTGACCTATGACACTCCAAGTACTTTACTTTATGCAAGTGCAGGTACAGGTGTGGTTTATCCCGGCCGTAAAACCTGCGCTGTCTGCGGGCTGGCTTTTCTCACGGGAAGACCAGGGTGGGCGTGCACGTGTTTCCGCTCCCCGACTTTCATTGGGGATGGTTCAGACTAGTTTACCATTATCAATGTACCATGTACGATTGTCAAGCAATATAAATCATTATTACATGCAATTAGTGGTGATGCGACGAGTGCCAAGAGCAAGAGACTCTTCTATTTTTCTTCTCCTTCTGGATACGTCCACTCCAAATCTATCAATCCTCACGTTAAAATATACTCTGCAGCAAGAATAACGTAAGAGGGTACTTTCTTACAGGGAATGAAGAATGGCGAAAAAAACAGGATTTCTCTTCAACTTCTTCGTGCCGACATCAATGAGTTGAGGGCTCCGGCACTGCAAATCTATCGACATTCTGCCCTAAGCAAGTGAAATTTCAGTCAGAGGGATAGAGGACAGAGGAAGAAAGGCAAAGGACATGCTCAAAGAAACACCTTTTCCTTCAGGACGTGTTTACACCAGGAACAGGTTGGACTTTAAAGACGTGTTTCTCCTCTTCGGGGGCAAGGAGCTTCTCGCCGTTTAGGTAGATATAAAATTCAGATATGGCGCCGTAAATCCAGTAAGTTATGATGAAATCGTCAATTGAATAAAACAACTTGGTTGTGTACAAAGAACGTTGTTATCCAGTGACATACCAACATGAAGAACCTGTTCTCGGACAAAATCGTAAATTCCAACTTCCCTATTGTTCAGGTCAGCCGTAACAACCCTGCAAGCTAACGTCGCTTGGGTATAGCTGAAGCTGTTATGGGTTTTCCTTGAGTGTTCTGTGATGATTATAATTCTTAAAAATGGAGTACAAAATAAAGAATTGTATTTTTTTTTCTTAATTAAGTAGTTGATTGTGACTTTCCCGTTGTTCAGCGATATTTAATCGACGCTTCCTCAGAAGGCAGGGACCGTGACGTCACACAGCCCGAGGAGCATACCTGTCATACCTTACCCGTCATGCCCCGCTGCGCGCCTGATTGCGGAGATCTGATCTGTTTTGTAAGCAAACATCGCCAGGTGTGGCTCTGGGAACGAGATCGTCATGTTCCCGATGACGGCATCCTTTCTTAAGGCCACAGCAAGTAATTTTTATGGATGACATCAGCGCGCTCATTAATTTTCGCAAGATTTCGAAATAAAAAACAAGAAATTTCATTGCCCTCCGACGGTGCAATGGACAGTGTGATATTTCGGGCCGTGTGATATTTTGGGTATTACACGGGCTTCTACTTTAATAACACAGACTTCCCTCGAATCGATCGAACGCACTTAGTGTGTGCCGCTGTCGGAGATCGGATTACCGGATTCGAACGTTGGAATTAATGTTCGAGCTTGAGGACACAAAACTTTTTTTCAACTTCTGGCACATTTCGTTTCCATGGTACAGTTAGATGTGAGCCCGATATTAGTTTAATGTCAAAAGAAAAGAATGCAGACTTTTATTTCTGTTTTGATATCGTTAATCATAGTCACAACGGGGTCGAGTAGTACTACAGTAATTATTGACGTGCGTTTCCATGGCAGAGTTAAATATGAGCCTTTAAAAGTTGACATTTGACTCATGACCTCTGTGCCCTGACGTCAGTCCTAGTCATGCTTCATGTCCCAATGCAGAGAGTTGTTTAGTTTTAATTTCCACGGAGACCCAAATAAGGAAATCCCCTCATCAGCCCGTTTAACTCCCTGTTTTACACAAACACGGCGGCCCAAAGGGAGACAGGCATCCCCAGAATTTATTTACTCTCCCGCTAATTCTGGTTCAAGTGAACCGATGACATTCCTTTTGTTTTAATTTCCGCGGGAAGCTCAGGCGATAAATCCACAACTATCCCACTTCAAACGCGAGGAAAATTATATAAGGCGGTATCTTCAGCTGAGCAACAGAAAGTTTCGAGTCCAACCACCAGCCGAAATTCAAGACACTGAAAAATGTGGATGCGGGACGTCACCGTGGCATTAGGGAAGTTGGAAGAAGAAAAACAAACAATTCTGAAATTTTAAACTTTATCAAACAGGTGCCGTAGGAAGATATAGTACTAGTATCAACGGATTGAGATAAACAGAAAGGTTAGAGTCCAACCAGTAGCCGAAATTTAAGACACCGAAAGACGTGGATGATTATAACTATAACAAACCACCTGTTACACGATTTAAGAGCTTGCAAAGTTGTTTTTTTCATAATGTCAACTTCAAAGAGTTGATTAATAATCATGGCGCTTGAGCAGACAGAAGTAAAAGGCAAATCATAATTCGTTGTCAAGTCGACATGATTTGAAACTAAAAACACACCTCTGCCGACGACTTTCAAGTTGCCGCCCGTGCGAGAGTGTAACGAAGTTAGCATGTTTTACCGCAGTTCTGTCCCCGGGGAATCTCTGAGCTGACGGAGCGTCTAACTCTAGTCTACCCAAAGAGGCGAACATGAGGACACTCGGGAAAATACACTACTCAGCCTCCACTGTGGGATCAACGAGTCGAAATTGCTGTTTTTCTGATGACATATCAGTCCTAATCATATTAGTTTTTTTGTGTACAGATAGGTATGTACATCAAAGAATGTTTAGACATAAGAACAAGTAATGTATAAGTATACGACACGCTAGATCTCAATATGTTGCCCTATCCCATATAATTGTATGTACAAAAACTCTTTCATGTGCACCTATTTGTTTGTATGTATGTATGTATAGATTAAGTAGACCTTACAAGAGTCGCTGCACTTGTGTCAATAAAGATTGTTATTGTAATTAAAACTGATTATATATAAGAAAAGAAAGGCACATTGTAACCAAAACGGGCCCGGCTCGTATAGCCTGCTAACGAGGCTACAAAATACCGCAAAAACAGTCGAAAAAGAAGCTTGACTCCACATCTGCTTGGAGCTCCCCTCAGCGGAACGGACCGTATACGTATTTAGAGTCGGTAATGACCGGCCGTCATCACCAAAGGACGCCGTAACTCAATTCTCCCCACCCCACCTCCCCCGGAACCGCCGCGGAACTACCGGCTAACATTTCAAACGCAGCTTCGCGGAATTTTAACCGACTCAAAAACTATCGTCCCGGAAAAACTGCCGCTCGGAATGGAGGAAATGAAGGATTTAAGGATAAAAAGTTTTAATCGTGGTTTTCTGCGATGTGCAAAAGGGAAGAAGATCATGTTGAAGAAAACTAAAAGTATTTCTAATGTTTGTTCACAAGTAAACTCTGGTTTGCGAGTCATTTCTTAGTTCTAAATGCATTTGTATGTTGAGAACGATAGCGTTAGTCTATTGCTGGGAAAATATATTAGTCTTTAAGTTCAATATGGTTATTTGCAGTGTCATACAAGGGAAAGTGCACGTGGAAGAACAGAAGGAAGAGAGGTAAAAGTGGTTACAGTTAAGAGGGATATGTGAGGGCGATAAGTGCAAGAAAGAACGAACGAACAACGAACAACAGAAGAAAACAGAGGCAAATAAAAGTCATCAAAAATATTCTAATTTGAGAAACCACGCATGTAAACAAAGATCCACATGTACGTCCTTGTATTACCCAGAGTTCAATTCGTGTGACCTAACAACCCGCGAAACTCCGCCCACCTTGTTTACAGGTCATTGACCTAAAGCAGACAATCCGGACTGGTTCATTACAACGTTAGGGGTGATTAAGGGTTTTAATTAAAGCTTTATATGGGGACAAAGGCAGGATCGATAAATAAGCGAGAACCTTAAGTTGAAGAAGTAGTGGCTATATGGAATGAAAGTGTTCGATCGAATGTTGCCTTCTGGTAGAAAAAATATTCTCGACTTGTTTCAGTAGATCGGAACTTGGAAGAACGTTGTAGTTAGTCGTACACAGAACTAGAAAAAACATGCAAAAAAAATAATCCAAGAATCCTACTAGCGAAAGTCGGCATTAATAGCAGTAAAAGAAATAGAAACATCAACAAAATCAAAAACATAACTATAGAAAATATGCCCTGTGTTAAATTAGTTTCACATGGCAGAAATAATCGACTCTCCAAGGGACCAAACTTTCTGGCCGCAAGCCGCTTTTATTACTTTGTTTAAGGCTATGTTGTTGGCGAGACACAGACAGCAGTCGTGGCAATTATAGCATCTTGATTAATGGTTTTACTGATTTCTTCGATGTCGACGGCGACTAATTTGTAGGATCATGCCTATACTCATCGCCAAAATCACCATATGGCCGAGGTCACGGCCTACATCGCCCTACGCCAGCGTGTTTTAATCGAGAAACGTCCACAAAGTGATCATCAGAACTTTCCTACGGCTACATACCAGCTAGTCTATCAGTCCGAACGAACGTCTACACGAATAACAGCACGGAAAAAGAGCGACATCAGCAACAACAAAAAACACAAACGGCGAATGTCTTGCACTAGACGGTCACCTCGCATTGTCAGCAGTTTTCCTGTGTTTTTGTACATAATTGTTGTTTGATAAAATCGTGCCGAGCTATACAAAATCAGAGTGAGAGACACAGTGTTTCTGTCCCTGCATGTGATACTCGTACTACCACTATGGATTGTAATAAAAAGGACGTTCCTAGGTAATACAAAAACGCCCACAAAGTGGTCGTCACAGCCTTTATTTCACCTTGTTAATCCGCCCTCTGTAACTTTCCTTAAATCCCGCCCATTGTTCATGTTGTTTGTTGTTCCAGGCGGATCCGCCTTACGTCACAGACTGCCGGATTACGTCGCGGATTAACGAGGCTCGTTGCCAGGCTTGTCTCTAAAGTCGCTGGAAAAAATCCCAGAAATTCGCAAAATAGACAAAATGAGGAGCTAGCCGACCACAGCGTTCATTTGAACTAGCAACCGAAGAGTTACCATATGTTACAAACGGACAGATTTCCAACGTCACACCAAGTCCTCTGATAAATTATGGTCAATTCTACAACCGTTTCAGTCCGCCAAGAGTTTTGAAAGAGACTTCGAATTGTAAAGTCAGATCATCTGATTTCAGAACTGTATTGTTGTTTTATCCGAAGGCGCTTTTTTTCAGTTTATACATCAACATTCGACATCAACTTTCAAAAATGATAGATGTACCTAAATAGTAAATTATCTGCATGACACGTCGGAAGTGAATTTCTCATTTTCAACATTCTAGGCTTCAGATTTTGATTGTGTTGTGTATTTCTTTGCTAGTTCATGATACGTTTGAGTGTCGTCTCATTCTTTCTTCATTGGCCACACTAATCTCATTTGGCTAGAGTATGCCATCCACTGTGTTCTTATAGTCTAATCGACATTTAAAATAAAATCATAAAAATGTTTTCTCTTGAACAGCCCTGGTACCCCAAGACGCATCTAATCTGTGTATGCAAACCCTAATGATAGAACGGTTGCACAAAGAATTAGTACTACAAAGTATTGTGTAACACACATCGCCTGTGTAGCACCTCCACTCCACTATAGACTGTGATGGTGCTGCGACCTAACATTTGAAAGTTTGCTCAACGAATTTCGTAGATAGCGGCAGAAATTTTTGTGTGTTTCGTTGTGTTTTAAGTTATACTTTTATGCATTCAATCACATTCCAATTACGAAATCAATGGTCACACAGACCTATTGTTGGCCGTTGTAGAGTCGCTCAGCGATAGCCGTCTATAGTGGAAGGGCAGAGCTCGCATAAAGCTTGCATAAAGTGAACAGTAGAAGTAGCGACCTGAAGAGAAACAACTAGTGCTATGCATCGATTTTGAATTAAATCCACAGCAAAATGGCTTTAGAAGCATGTGTCTTGCCTGGACTGTAGTTAGTCCGGTTGAGACTAAAACTTACTCTCCAAGCAGAGGCGTGGTTCCGGCTTTTTTGACGTGTTTTAGGTGTTTTTGTCGGGCTTTCTACTAGTCAGATTTTTGTTCTATATAAAACATAATCTAGAGACAGCAACAACACCAAAAAACATGACAAAATAGAAAGCCCGACAAAAACGCCTAAAACACGTCAAAAACAGTCGGAACCACTCATCTGCTTGTATAGTAACTAAAACTATGTGTCCTGTTTGCGGAAAGTGGACCCTGGTCTGTTGGAGACCAGAAGTATGCGCCGCGCCCGGCCATGGCGCCATCCCCCCCGGCCTCCTTTCTCCGGGCGCGTGCGGTCGGCACTCCCTCATCAGTTCCACCAGGATTACAGAAGCGCCACAAAAAGGAGATTAGCGTTGCCATGGTAACGACAGAACGGGGGGCGGGATATGTGTCGTTTTTTGTTTGTCGCTGTTTCGTCGTTTTGTTCTTGTGCCGTACCCAAGTGGGTTCATGAAAATGGAAAAGTTTTGTCGGTTGTCCTGTTTGTTGGGACGGGATTCCCGTGTCCAAGTCGGAGTGATCGAACTTTATACATCCTGTCGTGGACCTAAATTGATACGATTACGGAAAAACAAGTAGTATAGAGGTTATCAGATATCTTGAAGCTGATAATTTAGTTTTTTTTTCCGTTCGTACGATTTGAACGACAGTCCTCCGAACTTCTAACAAGAACGCCATGTTTTCGCACGAAGCTGTATTTTGGTGCAACTCCCATATTCTATAAACAGCTTTTGATTGTTGGAGTTACTTTACTTTAGAGTTGTTTTAAACGTAGAATTAGAGCTTTTTGAAATATTCAATTAGTTGAATCCGTGGTGTTGAGTCATGCCAGTCTCAATAGGACTATTTGTTGTGTTGGGAGTGAACTTGGGACGTATCGCGGCCCGGGATCGAAGGGATCACAAGGCGGTGTGCCTATGGCTGCTGTAAAAACATCGACCGTTTTAGTAACGTAAAAATATAGCACCTGAAACAAAATACATAAAATCTCGGCCGTTACGAAATATGCCGTCTTTGTTAATCGTATGTTATATTTGGAAGGACAGAAATAAAGGGAATTTCATGAGGTCTTTTGTGCTTATGTGATTATTTGTGTTCTTTGAGTTCTCGTTTGTCAGAATAAGGACAGGGTCAGAACATTTCTGACATGTGTTTTCCTTTTTTTTTTCAAAACGCATGAATTAAAGTCTTGACTTCTTTGCTTCCTCCAATAGTAATTATTGTAACAGTAAGAGATTTCACTGCAAATATAATGGTAATATTATAGCAATCGTCTTTATTGTTTCCTTTACTTAGATAGAAAATGATATAGGAAGTATGTTTATGGCATTGAGGGAAATTCATTACACAGATTTGTGCAAACCATACTGTAAATGTAACACTAATGGACTATACAACTATACAGCAACTCTCAACAGACCATTGTTACAAGCTGAGACAGTCTCCGATCGTAACCTAACATCATGAGTTAGACATTATACAGGAACCAAATAGTTATTTTCCATTTCTGAAGTGCCTAGACAAACCTTCCATAGCAAAACTTATCTGTTCCTTTGTTTTTACTACAGCTCAAAAACGAGTGGTCGGCTTTGCGTAATATAACCTACTGTACCTTGCATTTATTAATCAACTTTGAACATGTTTTATTTTGACCTGTATGGGGAAGATGTACAATTGAAGTCTTCATTCCTTTACTCTGTTGTCTGGTAGAGCAGATTGTTTAGCTGCAGTCTCTCCATGCGATCTGCACGGTCAGGCCGAGCATGCTGCTGTAATGCGGCCATTCTGTGTACCCGGCGGAGCGGAGGGTGGAAGAGACCGCCCCTCTCGTTATAGGTCCATTCCGTTAGGGCGGAGACGTCGCTGGGACTTAAAAAATACAGAGCGCTCAACGAATATCATTGATGAAAACGAATATTTCTACGTTTTGTGTGCTTTGTTGTCTTTTCAGTTATATACTTTTACGCGTTCACGGATGAACAAAAAGCTACCTTTCTCTTGAAATCACAGAACCCACAAATACTAGAAAAAGTGGGACTTTTCGTCTTCCACTGCTTCCGAAAAAGAAGTCAAACCCAGCTAGTTTAGATATAGCCAACAATTGTATTTAGTACCAGTAGCCTATTGTTACAACAAAGTCAGACACAGTTTACTGACGCATGTATGTTTTTCCCTATGTTTTTACCATGTATTTGCAATTAGCCCACGGGCATGAACTTGCAATAAACTTCTCTATAAGAACATTTTGCCGGATATTCCAATTATGAAGTCAGTGGTTATACACAACTCATTTACCTTGTACTAGCAATATCGCATCTCGTTCGCCGTCTAGTAGAGAAGGGACCGGCTACTAGAGGCTACGACCGTGCTGCGAGGTGCAGGTTTGACAGAGCACTCAACGAATGTCATAGAGACAGAAAGAGTTTTTGTTCACGTTCCGTGTATTTTGCTGTGATCTAAATAATACTCTTACATATTGCATAATATCTCAATTACAAAACCATGGGTCAAAGCGAAGAGCTTATCTCCATTTAACCTCCTTGGTGAAACGAATCCCATTTTGGTCGCGGTACGGTCGCTCGGCGGTCGCAGCGCCTAGTGGCAAGGGGGTGTTACCGGTCCGGCGGACGGCGCGAGGTCCCGCCCCTCTCGTTAGCGGCCCGGTGACCCGAAAGGACCCGGTTGTCACCAAGGTCGCCTCTGCCTGGAGAGGTTTATACTAGCCGAGAGGCTCTGCAAGCATCGAGCGGGAAAATGTAAGACGTTATATTTGTCAACGTCATCTTAAGAAGACCGAACGAAACAGATGATTTAAAGAAGTTGCCACACTTTGACGAGCTACTGCCATCTCCAAAAACGAGATTTTTATACCAAAACCGCACAATTTTACCCGCATGAAACGCTGGACACATTTGTCTTATTTTCGCTCCTAATTGTCCGTTCGTAATTAGCCTTCGGGCAGGAATTCGCACCTAAAGAATAGAGAGTTGATACGACTGACAGACGACACTTAAGCTGGGGACGAAATCCAAGATGGCGGCGGTTCCCCGCCCCGGCCATCAGGGGAGATTACGGGCCTTGTGCGGGCGATAGTGGCAATAATGCCCGGTTTGTTCGCCTGATTGCCACAATCGCGCCCTGATTTGCATACTTGTGGCGATTTACGTAAGCCCATTATTCCGCTGTGCCGTAGGCGGGGAGAATGCAGGGCGTGCAAATGGCAGATTAACGAACTGTTAATTAACCTTTCTGGAGCTAATTGCGCTAATTACGGAGGCTGTGCAGAGGGAATTCCATGGGGCAGGGGGGGGGGGGGGTGATTAACAGATGATTTAAAGCAGGGGAAAATAACTTGGTACAAACTTAGTTCAAGGACGACCTTTCGTCTTGGGGACAAGTGAAGAGACATGTTCTTATGACGAGCGAATGAATGAAAGACATTTCTACTCTAAGAAGCTAAGTGCAGGTCATACTAGCCTCCGATGCAGACTCAACCCGGCTGTTTTCTTTTTCAAGTTATTGTTTTTATACTACTATATTTGTTTTTCTTATTCCCGGCCAGCAATAAGAAAAAAAATATTATAGTATAAAAACAATAACTTGGAAAAGAAAACAGCCGGGTTGAGTCTGCATCGGAGGCTAAGGTCATACAGATAAAGCAGAAGTATAGATAGTTACAATCGTATCAAAACGAGATCTCTTGCTACATCTAATGACTAATTAATACTGCTATGTACGGGTTCAATTTCCTATATGTATGTACCGTGTGTGCTCTTGTTTTGCTTTAATTTCTTAAACTAATTAGGCTCTTACCCTTTCGGGATGAACTAATAAATATCCATCTAGTCGAAGACAGTGCTGTAGGAATTGTTTGAGGAGGTTTCGGCCCGGGCCTACGAGATCTTCTCTCTGTCGTGCTTAGTGAAGACCTAGTACTGTACAAAGAGACACTATGTCACCCCAATGGGTGAACTGAACTGAACTGGAGAGTTATCCGAGGAAACTTAAGGGCCATCGCCACCGTTTGTTCACTGCAGCTTACTGGATGATTGACAGCCGTGCAGGCGACACCAGGGAGTCCGGTGGGCGCCCGTCTGTGGGAACTGTTGTGTTTGGGCACCGCCGGGCTATCTGTGTGGTTCCCGCCACTCATCCGATTAAACAAACCCGCCCGAGAAAACTTCATTATTCATCGAGTCATCGAATAAATCAGGAATGAAAATTTATCTGTGTTGGTGGAAGATATTTTTTGATTTTTTTCGTAACTTCTTGTATTCATGGGGTGAGTTGACTCCCCTTAGTTGAACTTAAAGTTACATACCTAAAGCTGAATTCAATTTGTGTAGAACGCAGTTGTTACATATACAACAAGGCATTTTGTGTCATTTCCCAGCTTCACTTCACAGAAAGAAAACGGACAAATGATCGAAACAACCAACCAAGAATCTGAAATGGCAAGAACAATCATATCCATGTACGTGGACATAAGGTTATTTGCAATGGCATAGCCAAAACGCACATATATAGACTCATTAGGAAAAAAATGCCTTGATTGTCATTGAAAAAATGGCATGTGATATTTCAATAAAGTTGTTTCGAAACTAGAACAACTCGAATGATGAAAAAAGCACTTTCCTCCCCACAAAAGGTTTTCGTAGATCGTTTAAAACTTGTTCACCTCCCAACGTCCCGTTTTCCTGATAAGTATACAGTAAATTCAATTTAACGTCAGACTTCGCCGCACGCAGGGTTTAGAGTAGATCCAAAAATCCGCCTGAAGACTTCCAACAAAAGACAACCGTTCGTCCGAAACACGCTTCGCGATAATCGCCGAGATTTCCCGATAATGGCCGAGATTTGCCGATAATATCTTGGAAACGGGAAGGAGTTGGGCGGGAACGCTGGGAGTTTGTTAAACCGGCGACAATGCAGCGCGCCTGGTTATCACTCCGCCCCGGGACGGTTTAACGGGCTGAAATACACGCGGGCTGAACTATTGTTGATTGGAAGTTGTCATCACCATGTACAGTAGGAACCTCTCAGCGGTAAATAATGATGTGCTGCCTTAAAATCATCTTACGCGTCATACAGAGACACAGAGGGACGGAATAGGGGGGAAGGGAGAGGGCTGAAGAGAGAGAGAGAGAGAGAGAGAGTGAGAGAAAGAGAGAGAGAGTGAGAGAGAGAGAGAGTAAGAGAGAGAGAGAGAGGGGGGAGCGGAGAAAAGAAAGGAAGACAGGAGAGAGAGATAATATCTTAGATAGACGGTTTAACGGGCTGAAAATACACGCGGGCTGAACTATTGTGGAATGGAACTTGTTTCACTAAGTACAATAGAACCTCTCAGCGGTAATAAAGATGTGCTAACTTGAAATCAGCTTATAAGTCATACTGAGAGAGAAGGAATAGGGAAAGGTAGAGAGGGCGAGAGATGGGGAGAAAAGAGAGGGAATGTAGAGTAAGAAGAGAGAAAGAGAGAGGAGAGGGATGACGAGAGATGGAGGGAATAAAGAGAGGAAGACAGGAGAGTAGAGAGAGAAGATAGGACGAGAGAAAAGAGAGGAATGAGAGATAGAGACGACAGAGAGAGAAAGAGATAGGGGTGACGAGACTTTTTTTACGGTCACCTCTGTACAGTGAACTTATCATCACCATGAAAAAAAAACATGTTGATATTATTTATGATTCCTTTACACATCCCTTCCGTAAATCACTTGCCGCCACTATGAAGTTGAGGTTCATTTTCCTTACACCGTGAGATTTTCCTACCGTGAAGATAAAGTGAAGTACAGTATTTGTTTATTACAACACTAGGCAGTGACCAAGGCGGTATGACAACCTCTGCTTGGAGAGTAGCTATTCATCCCCAGCTTGTATCTACTCCTAAACCTTTATCCACCCATTATGAAAGCCACATCAAGTTGTTGTTTTTTTCCAGTGAAGAGGCATCTTTTGTGGTAAGGCCACAGCAAGTAATTTTTATGGACGACATCAGCGCGCTCGTTAATTTTCGCCTGATTTCGAAATAAAAAACAAGAAATTTCATTGCCCTCCGACGGTGGTCAACATGCAAAAAATTTACAAATATGTCGTAAACGTTGACAGTCTAAGGTGTTTCATTCCATATGAATATCCAGTGTAGTTCCTGCCCATGATGGTATGACAAGCTGTTTTCTGCGTTTGCTCTTAGTTAATTGAGCTGTATACACATCTTCAAGAACAGTTTAATGTTTACAGTCTAAGGTGTTTCATTGCATATGAATACCCAGTGTAGTTCCTGCCCATGATGGTATAATAACAAGCTGTTTTCTGCATTTGTTCTAGCAAGAACATTATAGAAATAATAGGGGGGTTCTAGTTGATTGAGCTGTATGCACAAGGTGTTTCGTCGCATATGAATTCCCAGTCTAGTTGCTTCAGATGATGGTACAACAAGCTCTTTTTCTGCATTTGTTGTAGTTAGTCTATTGAGATGTATACACATCTACAAGGACATGTTTACATTGAATCAAGGAAGTTTTATATTATATATGAAACCTTATTTTTTTGAATACAGGAATAAAAGACCTGTTGGTCATGATATCATATTTAACAAGACTTATGATCTCAAAATTTGAAAATTTAGGAATCTTGTTTTTTTTGGCCCGCCCTGTTTTTTTTTCCCGCCCTATCTCATTAATTTTGGGGTCTGCGGAGGATGTCATCCATAAAATTTACTTGCTGTGGCCTAATGTAAATTTCAATGGTGAGCTTTAGAAAAGATCTGAGTCATTAATATACGAGTGAATAAAGACTCCATTCTACCAGGCGACCTAAATAAAATTTGTGTAATCCTTGATTTCTTAATTGGAATATCATGCAACATCTAGAAGTCTATAAGTATGACTGAAAAGACAAAGCACATAATGCATTTTAAAAAATTGCTTTTTATCCATAAAATTCGTTAAGCGCTCAGTCAAATTTTGATTTTAGGTCGCAGCTAGGTTCCCGCCCCAGATACTGGATAGGTTAGAAACAATTTTGGAATAAATGGCGCAACTATATCAGAGTTTGGAGTTTATATGAGTGCGTAACTCATTATCAGTGCAACAGTATGTTTGCTACATTTGTGTCGAGTGGAATGGAGTTTATATGAGTGCGTAACTCATTATCAGTGCAACAGTATGTTTTGCTACATTTCTGTTGAGTCATGTGATGATACCGACCCACCGTACCGGTCTGTCTGTGTAATAACACAGGTGTGCAGCTACCTGCCCTGACCTCCGACCCCCAGCCTGTCGCAGGATTGACAACAACTTGTTTAAAGTCGCAATTAAAATTCCGGCGTAATCCGCGCGACAATGGCCGGCTATCTCAGCATCTCTGCGCGTCCCGGCACGGCCCCAGGCGGCGGAGTTAAGCCGACAACAGCGGCGGCATTGTGCGGCGCATCGGCCGGGAGGATCCCCGGACCATCGCCGGGATTTGTCCCCGCTGCACCGACGCACGGTCATGTCACGGGGATCTACACGGCTTAGAAAAAACAACTTGGGTATTTGCGTGGTGAGGAAAAATATAACTTCGCTCATTAGAATATCGGCCCTGTAGAAGTTGTCCCGGGTACAGGGGCATACCCTGACATGCCCTGTGATTTGCATCTGTACAATAGAACGATACTAATTTTAAGAGAGAAAAATCCGTCCTATGTATCATATACTCCAGGTCTTGAGTTAACAACATACAAAATTGAAAAAGAAAGGTTTAGTAATCCGTCCTATGGATGAAATGCTGCAGCTCTCAATTTTCAGCTTTTATAACATAAAGTCTTATATTGGAGTCAGATGAATAAAACATTTTCAATGAGACCTGGATGGAATTCAAGGGTACTTTTGAAACGATATCAAACCAAGAGTACAGTCCCTTATAACAAAAATCAAGCGACAAAGATGAGGCTTAATCTAGAGGGAACACAGCTAGTAAGGAAAAAGCAGCTAGACTTATAAAATAAAAAACGATACGCGTGCTGTATCTTAAATCTAGCCCAGGTACGTTTGTGTAGAGAGAAAAGAAATAACAAATGTTTATCTGCCCCCACCCCCTCTCTATTCATTGTCAAATGCAACAGTACATTACACCGACTCTCAAAGCAGCGTAGCTGATATTGTAGAGTCGATCTCTCTATGATAGATAGATATATAGATGAAGATAGACATAGACATAGCTATAGAACTGTGGTACAAACAATGCCGTGATCCACATGTCGCCACGGAGCGACGCGTGTCTCTATCTGTGTAATCTAACCTGGGCAGATGGCCCGGAGTCAGGCCCCCAAGATGGCCGGTGTGATTAAGACGCGGGGATGTGACTACGGCGGTGGTCTTAAAGTCATGCTGGAACCTTATTCGTACTGCCCGGTTGAAGGAAACATTTCTATCTCCATGAAAAATGGAGATATAGTTTTGGGTGTGTCTGTGTGTATATCTGTGTGTGTGTGTGTGTGTGTGTGTGTGTGTGTGTGTGTGTGTGTGTGTGTTTGTGTTTGTGTTTCCGCACTACTGTAGTCAGCATAACTCAAGAACCTCTTGTTACAGAGGTGACATTAGTGGGCGTCAAACAAGGTCGTCTCACAAACTGAATGGTCCTCGATGTAACACCAATCGTTATCGAAACAGTGCTGTGCCATTCATAGTCCACCTACTTAACACGTACATGTATTAGCCATCTTTGAGATCTATGAATAATTCCGTTAAGAGTCAGTGGTTTTAAGGTCAATGTGTGTTGTATTGTATCATATAAATTGTACTTAATTGTTTGATTTCGTGAACGGAGTTTAAATTGTTGTATTTGTGTAAACGTTGCAACAGCCTGTTGGCTGCCTCTGTTGTGCAGTCTTTTTTATTTGTGAAATAAACCATTCATTCATTCATTCAGACCTATGAAAAACTAAACCAAAAGACCCTACACGAAAGGTTAACAATAAACTAGCAGCCATTATATAGAAACTGAATAAAACATAATGAGACCACCGAGGAACAATACAAACACCTGTACCCTACAGCTGAAAACGTACCCAGCATGTATTGTGTATATATACATCAGAGATACACAAACCAGGGAACCCACTGCTACCTATTGTAGACTACACAGTGCCAATAGGATAAGACACCACCACAGCGTGAGCAAGGCCATTCAGGAGCCATAAACTTAATAAAGCTTGGAAAAAACTCAAAAGCTTTTAATTGCTTGTGGGAAAGAAGTTACCAAATGTTCAAACTGAACAACGAATTGAGAAAACAAAGAATATACTATGTAATAATTGTCAGGAAAGAACAAAGTTAACGTAAATCAATCTCTCTTGACAACACTAGTGACGACACCTGACCCCAACTTTGCCTCAAACAGGTGACATCGTTTCAGCACCAAGGACGGATCCCGCACAATGCCTCTCAACTTCGGGGGGGGGGGGGGGTTGGAGGAGGCAACATCAGATGATGGATATATATATATAGTTTATTGGTCCACATTGTGCTGACTGACTTCTAACAGAACGTCGTTTCAGCACCAAGGACGGGCCGTGGACACTACATCCTCGCAACATCGAAGGTCCATTTCTCAACATTGGTAACATAAGATAATCATGATATTTTTTTTGGACCACATTTTATTGACAAATCTACTCACACAACTCAAGCGTAGCCCCATACCGTCGTTTTAAAGTGCGGTTCACACAATGCAGGCAATAGTTAACCAAATATGTCATAATTATCCTTTTAACATATCGGAGCGGGCTGTTATTGTCCTCCATTGTCTCTTGTCACTGCTTCTCTCCTTGAAGACCCATCTCTGCAACTCTCTTTCCACTCTCATTTCCTAAGGTACCGCTTTTGTTGGCAAAGTTTAGTTTTGTTAAAAAAGCATATTCAAACGCCATACTCCAATGACATCTACAGGGTATGAAGCACATGATCATATCAATATGCTGCCTTGAGAAACGTTCCAAACAGAATCGTCCTAATGGAACATAATTTGGGCACAAGGCTAATTACATGTAAACAGGATTGGACTATGTCACAGCCTCTCAAAATAGCACTCAATAGAAACATTTGTCTGTTATTGGATAAAATGGACTTCAGTCAGAAGCTCTGAAGAAGGTGTCTGACAGACACCGAAACGTCAGCAGGTGAGATTACCTGGTTGTGAAAAAAGAAACTCCAAATATCCCATATTAAAAGAGTTGATAGCTCTTGCAGAATTCTTTCTGAGACTTTAAGAGTCTTTGTCTAAATATAGCATTGATCCTAAAGAAGAAGACAGTGGTCGTTGAAAATTGGATCCGTGTATACCTTTGTTTAAGAAAAAACCCTAGCATTGTACTATGATTTAACTAGCACAGATGAGCTTCAATAATATTTTATCTTGTTTTTCTTATGTCATGAGTCTTTATCTTGTTTTTCTTAAGTCCTGAACGCTGATGCAACCAAAGCAGTACATCTTGTTCTTGGTAACGATGAGTTTTCTTTATTAGTTCACATTTTAGCAAGCAAAGTTTCAATTGCTAGAAAACATACAAATAAAGAAATTGATGTTCGGGCAGGAGTTCAATCAAACAAAACAAAACAAAACAACACGACCGAGTCCATTGTCCACTGTTAGAGCGTCCATGTGTTTCACTCTTCGTGTGATAAGGTACGATGTAAAAGCAGCGGAGAAAAGAGCGTGGCATTGAAATGTGATTACCATCAACACAGATAAGCTACCACAATAAATTGAGTCTTTATCTTGTTTTTCTTATGAACGCTGATGTAACTTAAGCAGTGCACTTTGTTCTTGGTAACGGACGGCGATGAGTTTTCTGTATAAGTTCGCACTTGAGCAAGCAAAATTTCTGTTGTAAAACCAATGATAGAACAACTCATCCAGATACAAAACATAAAAATAAATAGAAATGAAGCTTTGGGCACAAAGTCAATAAAGAAAAAAACAATACAGTTGTCCATTGTTGGGCTGTTAGAGCGTCCATGTGTTTCACTGTTCGTGTGATAAGGTACAATGTAAAACGCACCGGAGCGCAAGCACGAACGCAGGAGTCAATTTACAGACTTATTTCCGACTGGCGAAGCGCAGAAAAGCTCAGAACGGGACAAAACCTAGCATGAAAACGCCCCGCCCTGTCACCGACCGGGCCGAATGTGCGCTAACTGTGAAGGTGCACAAATCAACCGAACAGTCAAATTGAAAGTCTTCATTGTAAAGTCAAACATACACGTATCTCCTGAAGAGTTCAACGTATCTTATTTATCCAGTAAAGCATCTGTTGAACAGGCGATTCTCGACTTATAAAAAACTAAAACATTTGCTTAGGTCAAACATCTTCATGACAAAGTCTGTATCTGTATCTATATAGCCGATATAACCGCCATTAGGCGTAACACACCAGCTTTGCAGGCACGCGGCGCGGCAAACATATATACAAACACACATGTACATGAGTTAAACGTATCTGTTTTGCACATTGCAGCGCATCTATTTTTTACTACATGGTTAACCAGTGACTCATCTGTTGAGCCGAATCTACTCACCTTAGGAGGTTACAGGCTCGCTTCTGCCGGCTGTTGTGTAGAGAACAGACCCCGTCCAGTTCAGGCAGAGTTTTGAAGGGCTGGGACGGCACGTGGGGTCTAAGCGGGGGACTTTTCCGTTGGGGGAGTCCCGGAGGATTCGTACTCGCTCGTGAAATGCTTTTAATTAGGGCTGGTTAAGTAATTGGGCGGATCGGAACGTTAGCGATTAGAGCAGCTGTCAGTCAAACTAAAAGCTTAATGGGAAGCGGATTTTAACGAGCTTCTATATGTGGCAGGGCAACAGTGGACAGCAGCAAACGTAGAGCAGGAGTTGTAGTAACATTCATTCATTCCTTCATTCACCCATTCATTCATTCATTCATTCTTCTTATTTCATTCATTCAATTCATTCAGTCTAATTCTGAAGTAGATATCACCTGCAATTTTCAAATATTTCAGGACTTCGACATGAAATAACACAGAATAACATGTATGATCATAATGAAAAGAAGCCGACTGCAATAAACACGTTCTTCTAAAGACAATAAATAGAAATTGTAAGTAACTAGTAGTGCAACTTGATCAATATAAGTTAGTATAACAGAAATGAGCGTTTGTCCAGAAACGAATAACGACGATAACGTTGATACCACGGCGGAAGCTTTTAAAAACTTCTGTTCCGTTCTTGAGCGGGAAAATTGACCATGCTTGGCGCTTTGTTTCCAGCTTTGATGTGTTTACATGTTTTCAGTGACCAGGCAAGGACGGCAGACAAGTGTAACAAAACGTTAAGCTGCTTTGGGGAACGGCAGAGTTGTTTGTACAGCATCAAATTGTTCAATGATCACGTGTTTTCATAATTGTAGTTGCTTTGAAGGGCATTTTACAACGAACAATGCCACTGAAATGGTACAGACGAGAAGGCTGAGGTGGTTTGGTCACGTCATAAGACGACCCCCACAAACACTAATGTACAAAGCCTACAGCCAAGAGTTCGCCACCCCCAGACCCCGGGGAAGACCACCGAATGGATGGAAAGACCAAATTGTGAAGGACACGGGCTTAAACAGTCGGGAAGCAGAGGCTAGGGCAAGGGACAGGACTGCATGGAGGATCCTCCTGGAAAGCAAGGGGCCAGTTTCTGGCCTGAGCACATAGGCAAGCAATGCCACTCATGATCATCAAGAGTTTTCATTTTACCGTGAAAACGATGGTTCTGTTTGTGATAGAAAATGCAAAATTAGATATCGGTGGCAAAAGCCGTTGAGTTACCCACTAATACATGGAGTCATTTTAAAGCTCCTTTTGCTATTGAACGCTGCGATTTAGATTCTACCTTGGCGAGCTTAACAACTACCTTTCCTACGATATTAATGAGTTTTCCTGTATATATCAATTATGTACTTATCTATATATCTAACCTTTTCTTTACAAAGCGTGTGTTGTCTACCTTTGTCTTCTTTACTGAAGTATACTTAATCACAATATAATGATGAAAGAAATCAAGATAAAAAGTACAGTGTATTTTAAATTGGCAGCAATAGCTCACTCGCTAATTTGTTCACAGTACAAGGCTATCAACGATCAAAGTGAGTACTTTGAAATGCCGTAATGATGTTGTAGTGCTTAAATCGATGTCTTTGTTGAAGTTTACAACGAGAGACTAGTTTACAACTTGTAGTCTATTTAAGGTGCTGGATGCACCAGGTCAGCCTGACGTGTTGCTCGCACACGAACGGACAAGGGCGACCAAAGTCAGGACTTTGGGATGCCGTTATGATGTCGTTTCGCTCAAGTCGATGTTTTGGTCGTAATGTACAACGAGAGACCGACGCCTTGTAGTCAATTAAAGGTCCTAGCAGCTTGTTGGATGCACGAGATCAACCTTTGTTATTTCGCACGCGCGCGGACTCCCGGCGATAACGATATGCGGTAAGGAGCAATTATCGGTCCGCGTTTGTCCGTAATCTGCGTCGCGTGGAAACTGCTCTTAATCGTCTCTAATACGACTTGACGTTGCCATGGCAACAGATGTGAGAGGAAACAGGAAGTTTCATTAGAGCATAAGGACTCATCTTAATTTGCTGTCAAAGACTCGTGTTGTCTCCCTTTGATTTCCGAGAACTTACTCCTCCACTTCAGGAAATACGACTATCAAACAACAATCATGCGTTTGTTGCGTGTTTATTTTACTGTCTTTCCGTCGACGTCAAGTAGCCTTATATTTCTTTTATCAATTATGTACATGTATATTCTGTACATGTGGTGTTCCCGTGTGTCATGTAGTTTTGTCCAGTCATGATTTTGAATGGACCACAGGAAGACTTAGATATTAAGCTAATTGTGGATCCTAATAAACTCAAACTAAAGCTCAACTACAAACAACAGAACCAGTATTGTTAATATGACGCAGTTATCTTAACACCTAACATGGTCCACCAGTGTCCCTGCATCCTTGTGAACTGATGTAGAAAATAAAGCTATGATGGTTCTACATGTACTATAACTGTGTCTAACTGCTGAGCAACGAGGTCATTCATTCATTCATTTATTCCTATAAATCACGCTTACTGATAACGATGTGGTGGATTAATTCGAATAAACTTAAGTCACCACATCGCAATCCACCAATGGTGAATGCAATCCAATAAAGCGCGGTTGTTCGTATAATCTAAATCATCCAGATGAATACAAGATTTACGATAAGTATAGTTTAGTCCTGAGCCAATTGCACAATTCCGTTGTGGGACGGCAAATCGGCCGCACGTCCGTGCGGTAAAGCCGGCGTCACAATTCATGCGAGCGTCGGCCGACTTTGTAGATCGCCCGAAGCTCGCCGAATTTCAAAATCGCCCGAGCGTCGACCGTATTTCCAATGAGAATCTCTGGTGTCGTCCGTCGAACACTAAAAACTAAAAATCCCCCATGAGACGGTACAATTACTTGGACATGGACGAAGTCAGAATCGACTAACCTGGTAAAAGTCCAATATTTGGATTAACTTTGATTTCTAAAAATCGCCCGAAGCCCGCGGAATCGCCAGGACGTCGGTCGTACTTCGGCCGAAAATCGCCATTTGGAGCTCGGCGACAAGTCGGCCGAGCTAAATTATTGATTTGTGACGGGGGCTTTAGCATGTACCTGCTGTGTTAACACACAGGCCATTAACACCCATGGTTCCGAACCACAGCCGGTATGGTCATTGTGGGGTCTCTACCGAAATCAGGCACTTCTCACTCACTCGGCTGGACAATTGTAAGGCGATACGTTTCGCTCGTCATGATTTAGGATCCTCTTCGAACGCTTTTTCTGCAGTTCTGGACGAGGAATATCCATTGTGCCATAGGTTTGTAACAGCGTATTGAGATCACCATAAAGGCAGGGGTGGATTTGTCAAACAAGATCTAGATGTCGTGTAACTGGAAAAGTAAAAGTTGAAACAATCGTACGTCGTTTGTGACCGCGCCTTCGGGTGTCTGCTAATGGCCACCTTATCGTAGTGAAAAACGAAAAAAAAAAGAACATTAACAAAAAAAAGAAGTGACACAATGCTTACCGAAAAGAAAACAGCTCTGTTTACCAGTATTGAATAGTATACTGTGCTATACATTCGGATACCTTTAGTTAGCCCTAAAAGGGACACAAATGTGTTTGTAGTCCTGACAAAAAGCAGGTTAACCCCGAAACATTTTAGTGAAAATCGCGCAAAAGACAAGCAAGAAACAATTTTTCTCCCTCTCCATTCTTCTGGTTCTGTTCCATTCTGTTTAGACTGCATGTGAAAAAAAAGACCAAGATATATCGAGGTTTTGATTTCATTTTCGTTGAATAGTTCGATATGTAAGATGGTTATTCGGTGTTGAACACAGCTCTTCCCGCGGCTGTTCACCCTACCAGGGTATCGCACACTACATAATGTTACGGCGGTGATCGCTCCGAACCATTAAGTCCGCCCATCCAACAGATATCGGCATGACGGTGGGTAATGGGGGAATTGTTTTAGTTCTGGCTCTAATGGAGGCGGACCCGCTGGTTTGTAAAGTGGGGAGATTTCCGCGTTAGCCACCCGCCCGTACATAACGCGGTAATGTAGAACGGTGCTTGTGAATCCTGCCCGTGTATAGCGTGGTAATGTAGAACGGTGCTTGTGAATGCAGCTCCGCAGCTGGCAGTATGGAAACACTAGAGGTACGGGTGAGGGTAGATATACTGATAAGGATATCTTAAAATATCAAGAAAAACATTCTTACAATCAAGTCATACATATGTTTAATTCCATAGCAGCTTTGTGGCATCGAAATACTAAAATCTTATATGGGCTTTGATACGTTAATGAAGGTTAGACATCCAGTCAATAAGATAAAATTTGTTATCCAGTTGCTAGAGTAACTGTTTTTGACGTATAATATGGGTTTTCGACAAAAAATATATGGTACGTAATACGTAGCAGAAGCATAGTACATTTTACATTGATGTTTTCTTTTCCAAATGTAGCATGATAACTGCTGTAATGTTTTATCATGTTATCAGAGTTTTGCTTGGTGTTTCGTCTTGCTTATCAAATCTTGCAGGCATCGCTACAACAACATGATTTTTCTTATGAGATCGAGCCACTTTAACACGTCGGTATTGGATGGAAGTTGATGCCACGGATGAGCGCCTGCCCGCTGAATCCGTGTAACTTTTATGAAGTATGATTGCCGTCTGCCGCCCGCCCGAGCATCAGTCCTCCCGTCTACCGGATTCCCGGAACAGCCACGCTTCTATATATGGAAAGGCATTGTCGGAGAAAATCCGGGAATGGAGATGCAAATCTAGCGTGAGAAGAATCCACTGGTTCAGAAAATTGAAAATTTCATAGGAAAATCGGCGCAGTCAAGTCCTCGGCTGAGCGCGTATGGCTGGTGGAGTGGAACACGCGATGTAAAGCATGTTTTCGTACAAGGTGCGATGGAATTGCTGAGGATCTAGAAATAATGAAAAATACATCATAAAATAGATACGGTATACGCAAAGGTTATCCACCAGCCCTGTAGGATGAACCGTAACATATTCAGAAACGACGTTGTCTAGATATGCAAAGGGTAGGTTTTTTTTTCATACAAATGTATTGAATACCCGGTAAACCGACTCATTGCAACAAACCAGCTATGTATTGAAGAGTACACGCTGCATATCCGGACAGATCTATACGTTGTAGAAAACACAGTTGTACTTTAAGATTGAAAAGAAAGAGAGATGAAATGTTAAGCTTTGAATATATGCAGGCATAAAGCTTCATCACAAGGTCCAGCATGCTAGCACAGTATTTACGCGTCCGGCTGAAACCACCCTTCTGCATCACACCACATGTCGTTGTTCCGTGCTAGGGTCTGTCCTTGGTGCTGAACAGGAATCACGTTTCACTCCAGCGGTATCAAAGGTTCTCAATACGCGCTACTCATATACTTTTGTAACCGTTTAGGTGAATGATAAGGACAGGTGGTGATTTTTCTCGTTTTTACGGTACTTCGTTAGTTTTACCAACTTTTTAAGAATTAGGAAAAATCCAAAAAGAGGTCAACACTACATAGAATACATGTTCGTTTCGTCCATGACTTTCCTTATACATGTACCACATTCATGGTATAAGGGGCGACTTTCTGCTCCATTCGTTTGCTTTCTTAATTTCTTTATCTTAGAAATGAAGTTTGTGTATTTTTGTAATTTTTCAATAATTTCTGCGGGGTGCAAGCGAAAATTGACTAGAATACTAGTATTGGTTATATTGTAGATTACAATATCTATTACATCGGGTACACATCATCGTATTAAATTGGCTACTGAGAGCAAATGAAATAAGTTGAAGTAACAGAATCACATTTTGGTATTGGCTACATCTGGAAAATATTCTGTAATGACCTATGCAGCAAAGCTTACTTCCTCCTTTCTACTGCAACAGCCGAGAGCCTTTCTTTTTTATAACGTAAAACGTTACCATTAGATACACTTAGGCATTGTACCGAAATGTAACAAGAAGTGCATTTGCTAGTTGAATAGTTCCATCGCAACGGAAAGGGAAGCTTTAGTGCCGGAAAATCTGGAAATAGGAGGAACAATTGCCCAATTGAATGATACGGAAATGTGTAAGTGGAAGAGTTGTGCACGTTAATGGGTTTGAAGTAGCCTCCATAGCAGGCTCTCTGGGGCCTTTTGGGGGCTTAAAATACACTTTTGCTGATGATTTTATTTTGAACAGGGCCGTTTGTGAAGTCAGCCTGTAACAAAATGGTTACAGTCTGGCTGATGGTTACGGGCTGACTGATTAAAGTGTATTAAAAGACCCCCCCCCCCCCAAAGGCCCGGTAGAGCCTGCTTTGGAGGCTAGGTTTGAAGTGTGGTTTTCGGGCAGATGGAGGACTGGCGGGTCCATCGGGAGCATGGCGATGATGCTGTACAATAGGGCAAATAGGTCCGGGAGAGCTTTACGGGAATGTTTTCCGGGAAAGCATAAGGCTACTGGAAATATGGGTTAAACAGGTCAGATGTGATCTTTTTAAAATATTAGTAAAAAATATTGAGGTGGAACAGAGTGATGAAGAAAGGGCCGTTGTCTTTTGCGAACTCGGACAGATGGGTCCGGCAATGTTACCGGAATGTTTCAACGCCTTTTCAGCAGCGTTACGCCAGTGGGCCTATGGGTTGAGAAGTGTGAATGCGGAGGTTATCACTTATATTGATGCAAATTTAAGTGGAAAAGTGAACAAGAGGAGTGGTCAGATTGCCGTTGTCAGCAGTAAAGCCGGACGGATGGATCAGGGAATGGTTCGGGAATATTTCAGAGACACGTTGACTTTTACCGTTACATTACGTTACCGGCAATGCAGACTGAATAGATCGGGGTTGGAAGTGGTTATATGTACTCCTTGGAATGAGTACTCGTGGAAAAGTAGTATAGATACATGATGACTTGGAACGGAATAGAATGAGAAAGGACGTGCTGTTGCCAGTAGCAGTTCCGGTCAGGCGGTTACAGCTGTTTTATGATTTTATAAACTTCTAAGAATTGTAAAATGATTGTTCAGACTACTTTTCATAGACATGGCATCCAGCCTTCTTAAAATCTGTTTTGTTCTTAGTCCGCCAAAAAGTTCGTACGTAGGAGGAACAAATGAGCAGTGGTTACTACTCCGTTTTGTTCGTCGTACACATGACTTCTTGTTAGCGAAGTGCATCACGCACAGATTATTTCCTGGTGTCACAGACGACCTTCAAACAATTTGATATTTCCCAGCACAAAAGTATCAGGGTAATGTTCTGTGCCGTTCCCCCATATCTTCTGTGAAAGGCGCACGCGCTAGTAACACTGTCACCGTCCACAGTCCCTGTGAAAAGGCACACTCGCTAGTAACGTTATTACCCTCCATACTGAAGGTGCTCATTCGATTCGGACGCACCAGGCGGGAAACTACGCAGCCTCTCAGAAATACCAACAGCCATTCTGTCCACATTAATGATAACCCGATATTTTCTATCGGCTACACAGAGCGCCTATTCCTGCCCAGCCAGCGTGAGGAGATTCGCATCGGCGCCCATGAATGTGAAACTAACTTCCCTCCGAGGTGATTTGGGCATCAGTGCCCGCTGACCGGACCGGTACAATGGGATAGTGGGGATCCAGTGACCGGCTATAACCAGGTTTCACACCTTCAGATGTGTAATTATCAAATTATTCATGGTCTTCGGGAGTAGGAGAACCCATAACAAACCGCCGACTATAACTTTGAACTGCTATAACCTTACCATGATCGCGGCCATACATGTACATCACTGGATATAGCAGGCCTGTCTATATTCCTATGTATCTATCGAATGTTCCGCGTTTCATTGTCAAGTAAGAGTTTGTTACAGAAGCCTGTTGCCATTAATAGAAGAGACAGGGAAAACGCAATATCGAATTATTTGTACTTAAAAAAGATGGATTAGTTAAGTAGAAGAATATTTTTCACAGCCAATAGTTTAATACAATTATAATTCATGCCCACTGAATATCCAGATCCAAGCCACAAAGTATGCATTACGTACTGTTCTTTATTCTTTATCAAAAATTGCAACAAGACAATACATAGTGGAGCTCCAGGAAATCAAGTTGATGTTTCGGACCACTTAATATTAAAATTAACAGTACTATTAATAGTTGGGGTGTCCCTGTGGTGTAGTGGTCTGCGCCTTTGCTACTCTGCCACATCTGGTTCAAATTACTTGGACCAGAAGGTCTGGGGTTCTAGTCCCAGGTAGGGCACCTCTGGACAAGAGGCGCATTGAGTCATACCAAAGACTTTATAAAAATGGTACATACTTATGAAACAGTATGAAAGTTAAACACACTCCACTGCCAGTGGACTAGCCCCCTGCTGCAGTGATTGCACCACAGTGTGGCCCTAGGGCTATGAAATGGAGATGGGCACGGCCCTATACATCAATTATGGTGTGGGAGGATTTTAACTAACTAACTATTAATAGTTAACATCTTTTCCCATGATAATAATCGCCATAACAACATCATCAACAACAAAATGTGAATAAACAAGATTCAGAAGATAATAACATTTCAGATAATTACGTTGTATGTAAGATTCTGGTTAATATCCTTCGCTTATGCTGTCTAGGGTGCATTGGGTCTGAAAGGACACTTTAATTACACACAACCAAGCAGAGAATTAAGATAATCCGTGTACTATTCTATAACACGCTGTGAGGGTATTGAAGAATTGAAGAAATAAACTTTGTACTTAAAAAAAAGGTTAGCATCAACGTATCTACATTTACACGCCAGGCGCCATCCTTCTAACACCTATAGTCCCTTAATGTACATTTTACGCATACGACGTAACGTAACCTCTGCATGGCTTGTAAAGTACTTAAATTCTCGGTCTTTCTGAGGAAGAATCCCTGCAGCTATGGGAGCAAAAAATGGTTCTGAAGATAAAAATCGTAAAAGCAACGGTGCAGGTAAAAGCTTACATATGAAAACGTCAAATGATGTCTAATTTACATATTAAATATGAAGCTCACTCTTCACAAAAAAAGGAGATTAACAAACACTCTGCAACTTCAAGGAATTTTTTTTCCACATCAGTTGTACACCCTCCCAGTCCCCTTCCCCTGCTCTATCTGTTTCCAAGATGTGAAATATTTCAGCGCGAATTTCACCGTTCTGTTTAGACTCTGCCCGAGGCTTCGAGCAGGGCGATGTGACGGGGTCATCTCGGGTCAGGTGTTTAATCTGACGTTGTTAAGATAAGAGACGTTATGAGCGCGTTATCACCAGAACACGCCTTGGGTGATAACCATCGCGTCCAAACGCGCCTTGGGTGATAACAGTGTTATCGGGTATAAACATCTGCGTTTTATCATCGTTGGAACCGCCGAAACGCCGTGTATAAACCTCAGTATGAGGAGGATGCGGAGTGAACACTGTCTGTCATAAATGGCGACTTCTTTTTCATTCTGCATTTTTACCAACCACACGCGTTAAGGCTCCAACCTTTTACATCATTCAGACACAGCTTAAAACGAAAAGCTATGATGTTGCATTTGATTTTCACTTGCCTTTCTGTATCTGCCTGCACGTCGCCATGCTTTAAGCTAAGGAGCCTTAAAAAAAAAAGCATTATCCTGTCATGTGTTTTGTACCAGTCGTATATATAATGATTCATGTTTACTTTACAGAATTAAGTGATCTAATCTGTATCTTTGTTATGTTTTGTCTGTTATGTTAATCATTATGTTTGCATTTCTTCATTCGTATTTACATTATGCTCTGTTTATTTAAGTTACTTATATTATTAATTTATGTTTACTTCCGGTTTTCTGTCTACTACATCCAGACTATGTTTTCAGTTATGTTGACCTCTGACCTCTCTCGTTTACTCTCGTTTATTTTTGATTTCAACACATTTGTTTTGTTGAATTCTTAGTTAACCAATTGTACAGTTTCTGTTTCATTTTATTTATTTGTATAGGGGACTCCGGGAAGAATAATGCATATTTATTGTATCACTAATGGAGATCTTAATAAAACAAACAAACAAACAAACAAACTCGACTCTTCTCTCTCATGGCCTCCATGACAAGCGACCTGCAGGCCGATTTGAGGTACTAATGAATAGACAACGTTTCAAACAAAGAACCGACGTATCAAATACCCATAGCCAGTGACATCTCTCAAACAAAATGGTATACTCTCCAAGCTGAGGAGGGGTTCCGGCTGGTTTTTGCCATGTTTTTAGGCGTTTTTGTCGGGCTTTTTACTTTGTCATTTTTGGTGTGGGTTGACGACACACAAAAAAATGGCTGAGTATAAAGTCCGACAAAAACGCCTAAAAACACGGCAAAAAAAACAGCCGGACCCACTCCTCTGCTTGGAGAGTAACAAAATGACTCATCTACAATGCAGGGTTTCACCAGAGACGAACTTCTCCCAGCTGCAGTCATAAACACATTTTTTACTTCACGAGCAGACTTGTGCTGACGAGTAGATGCACCGCGCACCTCTCCAGACGTCTTTACGGCGTTTTAAACACGTTCCTCGCACCTCCGTGAAGCAAATCGACGTGCCAGGTGAGCAGAGGTCGCAACAACAATGTGTCTTTTCACAGTTTATGGAAACTGATAAAGTACACTAACGCTGTGCCGCGGGCGCACTAATGCTGCACTGATGCTGCACTAATGCTGCACTGATGCTGCACTAATGCTGCACTGATGCTGCACTAATGCTGCACTGATGCTGCACTAATGCTGTACTGATGCTGCCGCAGGCGGTGAGCGGGTTCGTAAACACTGTGGTCAGAAGTTGTTACATGTTTGGGTGTTTTTACATATGTATATTTTCTTTATTAGGTACTTCATATAACCACAAAAGAATGCGACTTATTGCAAGTCACTGAAATATTTTGGGTTATACTCACTGGGTTTTGATGACGGCTGCTTGTTCAGCTTTGAATGGAAGGTCATCAGCGAGGCAATAACAAGAAAGCTTGTTCCAAAAAAATATAATTCTAGTATAGAAAATTCCAGCATGGAACTAACTTTTTTCTTATATATTCAACAGACCAGACTTAAGACACTGCTCCCTCGGATGACGTATGGACTTTCGTGCAGTATCCAACAATTAATCCTGTGTTTTAGTACAAAGTCATAACGACTGGCTGCAAGCTTGCTGACATGTGGTCCTAACAAAACAATATCATCTCTTGATACCTACTAAGAATACGTCTGTATAACGTAGACTTCAAGTGAATTTGAACATTGAATCTGAAGTTGTAGGACTAAATAAGGAACTTTTTCTTGATTGCCTGTTTGCTGACATTTGGTCCTCATCTTTGCCGTCACAAAATGTTACTGAATTTCTACAAATACAAAAATTCATTTTGAATCGTACTATAAAATATCGTCAAACAGAACTTTGAACTTATAAACTTTCCAGAATTAATCTGCGTGTTTTTAAAAAACCGTAACATTACCTGCCTGTGAGCGTGCTTCTCAGCAGCAGTCCGAAGACATTTATTATATTATATTATGAATTGTTAGATTTATGTTATTTTTGTTAATTTAGATGGGGGAAGACCTTGTATAAGCCACTATGGCTTTTTTTCTTCCCCCAGCACATGTTTTTTGTTTGTTCTATTATGTAAAATTGATTTTAATATGTGCAATTAAACCAAACCAAACCAAACCAAACATCACTACTTTCCCTCTGACAGGAAACACGTCCTGCAGAACGTAAACCTTGTGATGTATCCAAAGAAAATATCTGTATTATGCCTTTTCGTTCCAGTGACCTATCTCACCCCATTTGCCCGTGCAGCAGACAAGCACAGATTTACCAAATGAGCACCAATATGCACGTAGTGATGCAGCTAGTTACATCTTGGGCTGCGTACCTAAACACCGGACCTGATCTGGACATGTAAAGACGTTTAGGATCAAGTCCAAAAAACATAAACCTCTCGAAACAAGTCCGACCTTGCAAAAAAAAAAAAGATCTCTCTTAACCAAGCCGCACCATCTGCCGTCGGTAGTGCACCGTGCTCCCCATGGCCAGAGGGCCCGCGCGGGGGGTCGGGTAGCGGTAAGGAACCCGTCATCCTGAGTGTCTGAGTGTGCACCCTGCTGCCCTAGGTCGGGGGGGGGGGGGTGTCGATCGGTGCTACAGAACCCACAATTCTCTAATCAATAATGACCAGCCGGATTCTGCTAGGGTTCACATTTCTAACCCCAAAACTGGGCTGTTTGCGGTATCGAAAAAAAGGCATGATTAAGAAGTATGCAAAAATTATGCTCCTGACAATTTTTTTTAGTTTTAATATCACTGTAATTATACCACTGCTTTATCACCATGACCTGTACTTAGCTCGTAAGAGCAGAAACGTACAATAAAGGTCTTCCATTCATCCATTGATTTAAAGAAGTCGATTGGTCGGGGTGTAATGTCCAGTCGGCTCCCCCGGGCCGAAGGGAGGTACGGAGCCCGCCATCCTGTCTCCTAACGTCGCTGGTGGCCGCCAGCCTGTCCACTAATGGCCGCCGCGCGACGTTTTGTGTCCGGTCACACTTACCTGCGGGGCGCCGCGGTTAGCGTTTAAATTTTCATCGGACGGCGTTAAACGATGAAAATTCCTCCAATGATTGCAAAGCCCAAAGGCCTTCTGCCTGTTGGATACGGTCTTTGCTATGAGACTTGGGTTGGCTATAAAAACTCCTTCTGCCTGTTGGATACGGTCTTTGCCAACCCGTAGGTCTGCTTGGAGACTACCCATAATACACACCCTTGTATTAGGTAGATTAGCCTTATGGAATTAAAGTTATGTACCAGTAGATGCCATACTCTGTACCATGTACAAATGTTGTGCGATAAAGTTATTTATCTATTTATTTATCTATTCTAATTCTAACAGTGACCCGTGTTGAGCTCTGCTCCTCGTCATCTCCACGCTAAACTTATTGATGGCCCACATCACTTTAAATGTACACATGTACATGTTATTGACACACCTGGACAAAGAAATTACAATATGCGAGTCATCTTCCATGCGCATGTGTGTATGTCTACATTTCAAGTGATGTGCCTAGTAAATAAATTTCACGAAGATGCCAATCTTAAATACGAGTGCCTTACGGAGCAAATATAATTTATTTCATACACAATGCTGCAAAACTGTTGGGCATCGAAACCAATATTAAATCGCTTAGGATCTTGACAATCTTAGTAAGTAATGTTACAGTCTAAGTACCATGTAAATGTAGTAATCTACCGACTGAAACTTTAATAGAAACCACGTTTTCCACATCCATCGGTATCCATTCATACAGCTGAGGTGGATTCAGCGGCAACATGCAGCCGCTGGCCAAATAACGGACTTCGCAACCATCTAGTCTGTATCACGCAAACTCCAGCTGTCCGGGGGTTTCTCTCCCCTCCCCGTGGGTGGATAGCCGTTACAGGCGGCGGGCAGACACGGAGCTTGGTTGAAACCAGGCTAGCAACCATCCTACTTTATTGATCATATATTAAACTGTTAACAAATATTCTATTATTGCCCTGCCGTGTTATTATGTGCTGATCCCACGGTGGGGGGCAGGGGTGATTGCCTGTATGACTTACTGGTAAACAAGCGATTAGGTCTTAATTGCTTATTTGCCAAAAAATAGGCAACATGAAATTGTTGATAAATATATCAATAAGAAAGGCGAAGAAAGGTAGAGCACAGTTTCACCTCGGCACGTTATGAAGAAGACTCGGAGAGGTTGTGTGTAATAAATATACACACCAACGTGCTCTAAATTCCGAACACATGTAGTTTATTCATGTATAGACGACGAGTGCATTAACGGCAGAGAGCGGCCCGCCCCATGGGTAGCGAATAAAAGGGATCGCCTCGCGACTTGATTGACGGGGCGGCGGAGGAACTCCTACGGGGCAGAACGCAATATCGCCCGGGCCACTCAGGGCGGTCGCGCGGTGAGGTCCCCGAGGAGACTAATTGAGGGGGCGGTGTTGGGGGATCCGGCGGGGCACTTTAGGCCTGTGCCCGAGAGGCTGCTCGCTATGGTACGGTGAGGTCCCACGGGGACGGCCACGGCGGTGCTAATCATGGCTAATGCACCTGCGGTCGTTAGGTTGAAAGGTTTTCGCCAACGCAGCAATTTGTAAACAACAGGGCGGGAAGGGTGAGGTCTCAGAAAGTCGGCATGCTATTGTCTCTTCACATTATATAAATTCAAGAAAAAACTTAATTGGTCGACATTTTGTTACACACTGTGTGCCAACAAGTATTTCACCGAAGGTACAATGTTGAAGAGAGAGAGAGATGGCGGAGCCAACATACTTGACTTTAAAAACGCTCGACTTCAACCCCCGGACTTCGAAGTGTAAAAGCAACAACATCCGGGGCTGGTCTAAACTTTCTGGTCGTAAGAGGAATATTTGATGCTTCCAAAACATTCGGCATTCAGCCGCATTGACACCATGTCATCACCATGTTAGAATCAGTAACTACCTGTGTCTGTAGTGTAGACGTCTCTGTACTTGTTGTGCCAATAAAGTTTTCTTACAGCTTTCTTTAAGCTATATGTGAAAGGCATGCTTAAACACATCACTAGTCTAGTGGGTTTCATAGTACATAAAACAAAGAACCGTATGTCTGGAGCCTTGAACAGATTACAACTATCAACTTGAAGATGGTAAGTTCGGTGTCTATGAGTGTTGCCTGCGTAAAATTAATACGAGTTTGCTTCTTTCTGATGATTGCAACCATACCGACTTTTTCGTTTCGTTTAGGCATTGATGTGCACCAAGTCAACAACCTCGGGAAGAACACCTTAACGTGTTTGCTAATGAACAGAGAATTCAAGGTAGCACACGTCATCTTCGTCTTCTTAAAGGGCCATCTATCTATCTATCGGCCATCGGCCGGGACTAAATAAGTACATACATCACTCCATATCGCCCTGTCCAACATCATTTGTCCTAAGTGTTCATATGCAATCTCAGTGTCCCTGACTAAACTATCGGTAAAAGTCAAACTTCTGCAGTGCACTTGGCCTCTTGGCTTCTTAAAGGGCAAGAAACAAGAAAAACTGTCATCTTCTAGTCTTTAAAAAAGGTCATCTTCTAGCCTTTTCCAAAACCGGGCAAGGACAGTTGCGTCGGACTGGCGCAGGACAAGTACATGGCGCGAAAACTCGGCGCGAAACTCCACGGAGAAGGGGCGATCTCCGCGGAGGAAAGTCGGGTAGCCTCCTGTACGCCCTGCGGATCACACGCTCCGCGGAGCGCATGATGGGAGCCCCTGCGCGAGCTGCAGCAGGCTTTGATGGCATTACTCACGGGCGGCGCGAGGGCCTAACGAAAGAACCCGCGCGCCGGGCCGGCCGTCTCATCCCCGCCTGCTGACGGAACTTCCCTTGCTTTGTAAGATAACGCTGTCATCAAAGAAGTCTTAATGAACGAGCCTCTTACTGAATTAACTTGGGTAATTAGCGCATGTTGTTGCTGTTTTTGGAGCGCTGTTGCTGCAAACCAAGCACTGGTTAGGTAACAAAAGTTTAAAGGATACCAATTTGACAATCCAACATTTCAATTCGTTACAGTATCTACATGTAAATTTCTACAATGACTGTAACAAAGTGTATTTGTCGCTTGTCATGTCACGGAAATGGGTGTAGAGGTGTCTTATCACGTTGGGAGCTGTTGAAACCTACGAAAAGTACGACATAAATGCCTTCCACCAACTGCAAAACCCGACATGCCTAAAGCGATATGCCGTTGTACACTACATGCAGGTGTGTATATATATATATATATATATATACATAGAGTAGAGAGAGGGGAGGAGAAAGATAGGAGCTATATATGTATATATATATACATATATAGATAGATAGAAAGGAAGAAATTTCTGTATTTACAGATAGTTGCATATATAGTTATTTTATTCCTGTTCATTATCTATACAGATGCAGATGGTTGTAGCTCTGCAGTGTCGTTGGAAGTTATCATGACAATTGAATGTATCCATTGGAAGTTGCATGAGACCCTCTCCGGCCTCTTCCCATCTCAGTGAAGTACCCGAGTATCAATGTTTCGTAGCATGCTCTCAATTTGTTCCCCGTTATTTGTACGCCTCTCCAATTCATCCCGCCGCAATGATGTGATTTTCCGCTTTATGTTCCAATTACCGTGTGAGCGGCCGGTTCCTGCGGGGACCGCGGGCCCATTGCGCGCCTAATGAGGTTTGGGCGCCGCCTCGCTCATGAGCGCGCCCGCGATGCGTTTTCACGCTGCGGTGCGTTTGCCTGCGATCTCTTCTGCTCGGTGGGTCTAACGCGGTAACGCACGCACCAGTGCGCCTGGCTGCGCTGACGAGCCGAGGGGAAAAACAGCACAAAACACGAGAAGGTCGCGTTTGTCCTGTAACGTGTGGATGGAGCAAGTACTGGCATTCATGGCATGTAATAATAATCTAACGGTTATTGGTGACAAATGTGCAACCAAATCCGTACCAAAACCGGGTCATGGTGAGTATCGAACCCGGGACCTATTGGTTAGAGTCCAACGCTCTAACCGTTGCGCCATCCTTCATTGCATAGGATTAGGGATGTCCCCGTAGCAGCCTCACAGTTGAGCTCCTGGTTCGGAAAAGTTTGTAACTGGTTCAAATCCTGGGATCGTTTACATCTCGGTTGGGGCTGCGCCCGTCTTTCTGAGGGACGTGAAATTGTCCCGTGTTGGAGAAGATGCCTCGAGAATGCTAAGGAGAAAGGCTAGCAACCAACCTTTGTAAAAATATTCCCTGCTACAGAAACAGCATGAAAAATTGCTAGTCCATGTGTCACTAGGCAATACAAGGTGAACAACAATGGCATCCGGCTGCATCTGTTACATACATCGCAAACTTTCTAATGATCAGACTTCGAGCATGGAAAAAAGATATATATACTTCAGCATAAAACTCGTCTTGTACAAGAGGAATAATGTTAACTTAGCCTGATGTTGAAGTACATCCTGGCTGTTCAGAACGGCGGGTAAATCCGATCATCAGATGATTTCGGTCGGATAGATCTTGCCACCAGGCACTAGGAATATCAAATAGAATGTAAGTTACACTACTTACAGAGAGCTGAACTTTATAGACGGATATAACTTATGCTTCCCTCTACCCCCATTTCACTAGGCCTGCGGCCTCGCTGCGATCAAGCTTAAATTGACCTGAGCGATCAACGAATTTCGTAGATAAAGAACGAGTCTTTTCACGCTTTGAGTTTTGTTGTGTTTTCAGTCACACGTTTACATTTTGCATGATATTCCAATTTTGAAATCAAGGGTTGCAAAAAATCCGACTTAGTACTCAGGTCGCAGTAAGAGCGCCGTCGGGTGGAACGGGGGCATTACTCCGAACAGTTATATTACAAACTCATATTTGTACTGAGTTCAGGCACATCTTTAAGCATATCGGCTCTTACATTTTCACTGTTACAAAGAAGCGAGGAGAGGCCAAGAGAGGCATTATAGTTTTTGTAGTAACTTGACAATGTATACAAATTACTGTATCTGTAAACTATTCTTTTGTCTTGACCTGTGCTTCATCTTTTGAGTACATGTGTAAAATAAATGTCTTCATTCACTTACAACCAACCTCATTCCACTAGGACGGCATCCAGAATGTTCATGACTCTTTCTCTTCAACGGTAACGGCGTCGGGTCCCTTTTGTTTCTTTCTTTTTATGCCGAACGATGTACGTCAATAACGGTAACATATTTCCGAAAATAATTTCATCAGGTTGGTAGAACATAGAGTACTGGAGATTCTTTTTTCACAACCGGTAATTCTCACCTACATCGGCTACTTATAGCGGTGAGAAGCAGTACTCCAGTCAGAAGCTCTGATGAAGGTGTCTGACAGACATCGAAACGTCAGCAGGTGAGAATTACCGGTTGTGAGAAAAGAATCTCCAGTACTCAACGGTAACATATGTTGGAAACTTGTGTGTGTTGTAGGATATTTTGCGAGGCAGTGTCAGAGTCAGTCACCTACAAGGATCTGTGGTGACCTGTTTTGTCACAACTCACAAGACAATCAAACTCTGCATGTACGACACACCAACGACTCTCCAAGAATGCCTTCTATTTTCTGTCGATCGCAATGCTCTCATTTCACTACACGGTGCTGCGATCTAAATTTGATCCGTGTAACCGTTGACTTTAGTAATTGGAATATCATACAAAATGTGAAGGTATGACTGGACAGACAATGAAAAACAAAAAGGGTAACCAGATTCCTTTTCTGTCTATGAAATTCGTTGATCGCTCTGTCAATTCTAAAGCCCCTGTCACACCTGTGCGTATATAGAAGGCCGCATAAGTTGCGCATTAATATGTTTTTGGTTTAGATTAAGTTTGCAGCCGAAGAATTTATTTCTTTGGTTTGATAACTAGACTGCCGGCTCAACGGTGGGTCAAAGTAGAAAACACCCTTTCCCCGCAAACTTTACCTCAACCCAAAAAAAATTCATGCGCACTTGACTATACGCACAAGTGTAACAGGGCCCTTAGGTCGCAGCGCGGTCCCCATTGTAGGACCCTATCACACTTGTGCCTATATTCAAGTGCGTGTGAGTCGGGCATTAACATTTTATTTCATTTCAAGTAAAGTTTGCGGAGAATAAGTTGTTTTCTACTTTGACCCACAGTTGTGCGGTCTACTTACCGAACAAAACAAAAAAAAAGAATACTTTTTCGGCTATAAACTTAACCTAAACCAAAAACATGTTAATACGAAACTCATATGGGCTTGTATATACGCACAAGTTTGAAGGGGTCTGTAATGGGATAAGGGTATCATTTTTCCTAACGGCCGACGAAAGTGACCGGGCCCTTAGCGAAAAACATGACGCTGTGATCGTGGCGCTCAGTCAGTTCTTACAATCATATTCCCATTGTAGCGTCATTTCGTGTTCCGTGTTCCTAGGCTAGTCTTGCCTGTTGTGCCATGTTTTGAAGAATGTTTAGTAGCTCACGCCACTACTCTATACACAGCATTACCACTCCATTTGCTCAAGCAAACTTTAAGCATAACGTTTTAGTTCTGTCAAGTTATTTTACTGTCGTATATATATATCGCACCACTTTCGTAACTGATACACTCATCTTCTACAACACACTTGCATCAACAAAAACCCGTAGAAGTGTTCGTGGATTCAATTCAAGACCCCAGTTCTCTAACCGTCCTGTTGACCCTCTATCTCTGACATGGAGACTTCTTTCTGTGGGTTTTGCCGTCCCACACCGACAGGGAGATGGGGTACGGGATTATCGCACATTCGGGGAGATGTTAAGTAGTTAACGGGATAAATACATGCTTGAATAAGGAGCTTACGCGGCTTAGCTGCCCCCAGAAGTACTCAGGCTCTGCCGCGCTTGGCAATATGCCTCCAGGCGTGGACGTGCAAAGTCGTTTATTAAAGGCAACCATTGTAACGTTTTCGCAACGATGTGGCAAAATGTTCCAAATAGCTAGCTACAACTTATGGCTACATCAAATGTCCAGAAACTTTGATTCTCAAACAGACTGTTTGAAATATATTTGTAAAACCGAACAAAAACTTTCAATATCTTCCTCCAGATACAATTTCATAATTAATAGCAACATGAGAGTTGACTTGTACATTGTCTTTAGATCTATATAAATAATCTATTTGCATCATTGCAATAAATTATAGCTCTTTGGCAACTTGAAAAATTTACTACTGCAACATTTTAAAAAGCATCTCTTATATCCATTATTAACAATAAATATTCAACATAACAATGGAATATGTGTTCCACACAGGGTTCTTAATCTATGTGAATACTGCATTGAAATAGTGAACTATTGTGATAAATAAGGAGGTATTTTGTGAACAATTTTTCTTGCACATATATGATGTGTATGATGACTTACAACCCTCGGAGTCATGGAAGGAAGAAGACGTTACACCTGAGGTCCTCGAGGCCTTGAGGTCCTTCTACTGGCGTGTTAAGGTTAGGAGGTAAGCAGATCGGCAAAGGCTTCCTTCATGAGCTCCGTGTGGAATGCAGTCTGAGCCTCCAACATGTAGTACAGGTCTGTGGGGTCGGTCTCTTCTCCTAGTGGGGGTGGGGAGGGGAGGGGCGAAGGAGGATGGTTAGAATGGTGGAGTGAGGGATAGGATGACAGCATGTAGTACAGGTCTGTGGTGTCCGTCTCTTCTCCTAGTGGGGGTGATGGGGTGAGGGGAACGATGGTTAGAATGGGGGAGAGAGAGAAAGGACGACAGCATGTAGTACAGGTCTGTAGGGTGGGTATCCTGGGGATGGTTAGAATGGGGGAGAGAGAGAAAGGACGACAGCATGTAGTACAGGTCTGTGGGGTCTGTCTCTTCTCCTAGTGTGGGGGGGTGGGTGGTTACAATGGGAGAGAGAAAGGACGACAGCATGTAGTACAGGTCTGTGGGGTCTGTCTCTTCTCCTAGTGGGGGGGGGGGGTGGTTACAATGGGGGAGAGAAAGGATGACAGCATTTAGGACAGGTCTTTATGGCCTATGCCCTCTCCTCTATAAGAGAGAAGGGGAAGAAGGAATGCAGCCATATGATCTGTAAGAAGTAAAAAAAAACACTTTGATATGATAACATCTTTAGAGGAGAATAATAAGATAGAAAAGTAGAGGATCATTAGAATAAAAGAACCAATGTGTAAGAGGGTGTGTGCCTGTGACAATTTACAGAGCATGTCAACTTGGGTTTGATATAGCACTGAACAATCTTGTTACCAACTTACAGTTCTGCCTAACTAGTCCACAACAGAACCGCCATGCAATGTCAGAACACTAGACGCACACCAGGGCTAGTTAGGCATCCGATGTAACATGGTCCGGGAATCATTTTTCTTTATCCATTTTACAGCCCACAACTTTTACAACAACATTAGGTCCAGAAGTGAAAAATGTTACCTAGTTTCTTAAAGAAAACTTGCTAACGTGCAAGTGTTGTTTTCACAGTCAAGGGAATAAAAACAAATGTGCAACCGTCTTCCTTAATCATACTTGTTGATGTTTTATCATGACGTTACTATATCAGACTAGGAATAACAACAACCCTCATAATGATACTTTATTCCCTATCTGAAACAAGTGTACCACAAAAGACAAACAATTTGACTCGGATGGAGTTAAGCCAGCCTCGACCAGTCCCCTGGCTGGGTAAATAGTACAAATTAGCCAGTAGTATGCTAAGGGAGTCGGCTACAGGGAGAGGGTCCAATATGCCATCCACAGAGGTCGCAAACTGTAACGTCAATAGCGGACTAACTTCTCTGGCATGTTATCTGTCTATTTGGACAATTTTTACGATTTTTTCAGCCACCTGTGGAGCCTGGTAGAGGCTAGAGTTAACCCAGGACATGTATGGGTGGCAGAGGTTAGGTTATGTTCTATGAACAATTCTAGAAAATATCTATTAAAGTCTCCCTCACCTGTATCATTGTACTTTCCATAAGGATCCCCCCTCAGTCCAAGTGGTACGACCCTTACCTGCATCGTGCATGCCCCCCCACCCCCCCTCAGCCTCAGTGGTACGGCCCTTACCTGCATCATCGTGCATGTCCATGAGAAACTCTTTGAAGGTCTGCGGGATCGCGATGAGGAAGCTTCTTCTGTCGGCAGGAATGTCCATGTAGCGACAAACCCGCCGCGTCACCTGGATAACCCACTGGGTACTGTAGTGCTCCTTAACACACACCTGCCAATAAACCGCCAAATCAATTAATCAATCAATCAAAAAATCAATCACTCAATAAACATGTCCATGTAGCGATAAACCCACCACATCACCTGGATAACCCACTGGGTACTGTTACAGTAGTGCTCTTTTACACACACCTGTCAATAAATCAATCAATCAATCAAACAATCAAAAAATAAATCCATTGACCGACCACCAACCAATCATGTGACATCACCTGGTTCATTCAGGTACTGTAGTGTTCTTTCACACATACTTGTCAATCAATAAATCAATCAATCAATCAATTAACCAATGACTAGTTAGGAAAGGGGGGTTAGGGTTAGGTGGGGAAATGGGTTGGGGTTAACACAGAGAGAGGGGGTTAATATAGGGAATGGTGTTACGGGATTTAAGTTAGGAAGGTGGTTAGGTTGTTAATGTAGGGAAGGGGTTAAAGTAGGGAAAGGTGGTTGGAGCATAGGTTGGTTGGATGGTAAAAGGCTGGAAAGCGTTGTTAGAGTAGAGATGGATAAGGTAAGGTAGGGAAGTGTTGTTAAGGTACGATACAAAATGGTTACAGTGTTAAGGTAGGGTTAGGTGAGGTAAGGTACCTTAGCCAGGTGCACGATGGTCTCAGCCAGCTTGTCTATGGTAGGGAAGGGTTGCTAGGGTAGGGTTAGGTAAGGGTAAAGGTAAGGGTGAGGGAAAGGGTTCTGTACCTTAGCCAGGTGCACGATGGTCTCAGCCAGCTTGTCTATGGTAGGGGAGGGTTAGATGGGGTAAGTTAGGTGAGGGTTGTTAGTGTAGGGTTAGGTGAGGGTATAAGGGTGAAGGAAATGGTAAGGTACCTTAGCCAGGTGCACGATGGTCTCAGCCAGCTTGTCTATGGTAGGGAAGGGTTGCTAGGGTAGGGTTAGGTGAGGGTAAGGGTGAGGGTTCTGTACCTTAGCCAGGTGCACGATGGTCTCAGCCAGCTCGTCTAGCCGCCCGTTGATGGCCTTGCTGCCCAGCAGCTTCACACAGATGTTCTCTCCACACAGCGTCAGCAGGCGCGCCAGGTTCTCTGGGGTCCAGCTCTCAGGGATGGCTGGGGGGAGGGGTAAGGCACAGAAGTTAGGATAGGTTCTCTGGGGTCCAGCTCTCAGGGATGGCTGGGGGGAGGGGTAAGGCACAGAAGTTAGGATAGGTTCTCTGGGGTCCAGCTCTCAGGGATGGCTGGGGGGAGGGGTAAGGCACAGAGGGAAAAAGTTAGACAGGATAGGTTCTCTGTAGTCCAGCTTTCATGGCTGGGGGGAGTAGAGGGGTAAGGCACAGAGGGAAAAAGTTAGACAGGATAGGTTCTCTGTAGTCCAGCTTTCATGGCCGGGGGGAGAGGAGGGGTAAGGCACAGAGGCAAGAAGTTAGACAGGATAAGTTCTCAGGGGTCCAGCTCTCGGGGATCATGGCTGGAGGGAGGGGTAAGACACAGAGACAAGAAGTTAGACAGGAAAGAGGAGGTATGGTTAAGATATAAAAAGACAAACAGGATGTATGAAGGAAGGAAGAACCGTCAAAGGCAAAAAAATTCAATTTTGCTTCGACTGTTCATTTTAAGTCTGTCTTGGAAAATACTGCTTGCCCAAAGAAACAACTAGCCCTTCAAGATTTAAAGTCTTAAAAGTTTGTTTTTTCTGCTCTTTGGAGATCTTGTCACTTGAAAGAGTAAAATGTGGGTGAGATCAAATAGGGCATCAACCACACAAATCAACAGTGCCACCTACTGATCCTTCTTTAAACTGCACCCTAGCTTGTGGTTTCAACCCCCATACTGTCTGTACAATGGCTATCCCAATGAATACTTTCTGCTTATGGCATGTCTAATGTTATGGCTTGAAAAGGTCTATTTCTCCTTTTGGATACTATCTTGCTGGCCTATACCATGAGGGGTATAGTATACTGCACCTTTCAATAGTTTGCCTGTGGCTGCATCACTCTTGTTAATAAAGGTAGTACTGTGAGACTCAGCTACATCTAAGCTAGTCATTCAATTTCTCACTGATCTTTTCTAAAAACCAGTTACATCTGAAAATATAAGCAGTTTTCTTAAGAAAAGGTAACTTAACATTGTTGGAAAACAATGAAATCAAAGGACTGTATACATATTTTTGCCAGATGCTGTCTATATAACTATCATTAGCAATCTCATCAAAAGATATGGGTTACCTTTTGCCATTACATAATGAACATTATAAACAGCCTGACTTGGGCAACCAAGATTTGCTGCCCCCTGACCTACCGGTGACCTCCTCTATGACCCCGATGATGTCATCCTCGGTCCACTCCCTGCCGTAGTTGTGCAGCGTTTTGATGGCGGAGCCCAGCTCGGCCAGTACCACTGTGGAGGCGGGGGTGTTACTCTCTGCATCCCCCATCTCCAGCCACACGGCACCATCTGTAAACAGGTAAAAAATGTAAACTTTAAGGCAAAGATAGTCCACCAGCCTTTTTGAGGCTGTAGGGCAGTGGGTTGTTATCCACTGTATCAAAAGCCAGAGCTCATCCCTCTTTTTCCTTCACCTTTTACCTCCCCAACAGAAGCCAGGTACCCATTTTTACACCTGGGTGAAGTAAGGAAAGTCATGTAAAGTGCCTTTCATAAGGACACAATGTCAGTGGCATTTCAGGGTATTGGTAAAATGCTACTAAAGCCAGTACAAAATATTAACAACAACAAAATTATTTTTCTACAAAAGGTCAGGCATTAAGACCAACTGATCATTCAAAGTAAAAAGAGTTTCCTGAGCTGAAATGATCAGGTGTAAGTTCTGAATAGGTAAAGGAACAGGAGAAAAGAAAAGGTGGAAGTTCTGAGTTGGAAGTTCTAAACAGTTTCCTCACCCTCCTGGAAACAGACGGGCCCAAATAGGATGTACAGCATCCGCGCCTGGTGCACCATGGGAAGGGGCTTCAGCAGTCTGGTCAGCCAGAACGCTCGCTCCAGCTGATGTTCACACTGGTCAAGCAGAACTCTCCTGTAGAACAGCCGCAAGTACAGCTCCTCATCACCACGGCAACCTGCACATGTAGAACAGTAAGGAGTGTTCACACTGGTCCAGCAGAACTCTCCTGTAGAACAGCCGCAAGTACAGCTCCTCATCACCACGGTAACCTGTACATGTAGAACAGTAAGGAGTGTTCACACTGGTCCAGCAGAACTCTCCTGTAGAACAGCCGCAAGTACAGCTCCCAATCACCACGGCAACCTGTACAATTGTAGAACAGAAAGGAGTGTTCACACTGGTCCAGCAGAACTCTCCTGTAGAACACTGCTCATCACCATGGCAACCTGTACATGTAGAACAGTAAGGAGAGTTCACACTGGTCCATCAGAACTCTCCTGTAGAACAGCTCATCACCATGGCAACCTGTACATGTAGAACAGTAAGGAGTGTTCACACTGGTCCAGCAGAACTCTCCTGTAGAACAGCCGCAGGTACAGCTCCTCATCACCACGGCAACCTGCACATGTAGAACGGAAAGGAGTGTTCAGACTGGTCCATCAGAACTCTCCTGTAAAACAGCTCATCACCATGGCAACCTGTACATGTAGAACAGTAAGGAGTGTTCACACTGGTCCAGCAGAACTCTCCTGTAGAACAGCCGCAGGTACAGCTCCTCATCACCACGGCAACCTGCACATGTAGAACGGAAAGGAGTGTTCAGACTGGTCCATCAGAACTCTCCTGTAAAACAGCTCATCACCATGGCAACCTGTACATGTAGAACAGTAAGGAGTGTTCACACTGGTCCAGCAGAACTCTCCCTTAGCACAGCCGCAAGTACAGCTCCTCATTACAATGGCAACCTGTACATGTAGAATAGTAAGGGGTGTTCAGACTGGTCCAGCAGAACTCTCCTGTAGAACAGCCGCAGGTAGAGCTCCTCGTCACCACGGCAACCTGCACATGTAGAACAGTAAGAAGTGTTCACACTGGTCCAGCAGAACTCTCCCTTAGCACAGCCGCAAGTATAGCTCCTCATTACAACGGCAACCTGTACATGTAGAATAGTAAGGGGTGTTCACACTGGTCCAGCAGAACTCTCTAATAGAACAGCTCATCACCATGGCAACCTGTACATGTAGAACTGTGAGAAGTGTTCACTCCAGTCCAGCAGAACTATCAAACAGCTCATCACCCTGGCAACCTGTACATGTAGAAAAGTAACATGTGTTCACACTGGTCCAGCAGAACTCTCCAAAAGAACAGCCGCAATTAGAGCTCCTTGTCACTATGGCAGCCTGCACATGTAGAATAAAGGAAAGTAATCACAATCCAGTTTTAGCTCACTGAAGAGCTAATCTTCTACTGGTCGTGACAGAGAAGAAGATAGACACTATGTACAGGTTCATTGTACCGGGGAAATTCCTCTAGCTCTTTCCGAAAAGCACAATAAACAGTGGACCACGGCTTAACGTCCCGTTCTAAAGCCTGCGACATCTTCCGGTAGTGTGCATGTCGGTTGAGCGACACAGCTGGGATCGAACCCGGGGCTTCTAGTTCCAGAGGAAAGATCGTTAACCACTGGACTATGTACGCTACACAGAACAGTGAGAAGTGAACACTGGTTCAGCAGAACTCTCCTGTAGAACAGCTCATCACTACGGCAACCTGTACATGTAGAACAGTAAGGAGCGTTCACACTGGTTCATCCTCACACACTTACCGTGTGCCGACTGCAGGACCTGTGTGAGCTTCCTCTGTACGTGAGAGTTCACAATGGCGTAGACTCTCAGACACTCCACCTCATCCCAGCCAGCAATGATGGTGTGCAGGAACCGACCGTAACACGTCAGTGCCAAGCAGCGGTCAGAGCAGCTCAGACACGACAGAAGGTCCAGCTGAAAGGAGGTGGGATGAACAAAAAGATATCAAAACCGAAGGTTCCACTTGAGTATGGTACAAACTGCCAGGGGGCCCATTATTAAACTTAATCTTCGATTTTCAGACCAAAGACCATAAAGGTCCATACACAGCATAACTTAGAGGTGGATACCAGTTTGCTGGACCTGAATCGGACCTTTATAACATCCAAGAACCGAGTCCAAAAAAACTGAAAGCTAACACCTGAGTCCAAAAAAACCTGAACAAAGTTAAACATTTATTTTTTAATTTTGTTTGTTAAAAAGGGTTTTAAGACTCCCCTTTGTCAAAAAAGCATTGAAAATAAGTGCAACATTCAAATATCAAACACTGGTTTGTCTTGAAAGTCTTCTCACCAAGTCGTGCGTGTCAGTATTGATTCTCTATGAAAATATTGGTCTGATAAAACAAAACATCAACTGGACAGGATCAGGTCCAGGTTCAGGTCCGGGCCTGAACCTAAATCTCTGGAAGTGGACCTAATTTTGGACTTGGACCTTATCAGGCCGAACCGGTATCCACCCCTAGCATAACTGATATCTAACTGAGAAGCAAACCTTTCTGATGAACTGCTCCATGATCCTGAGCCTGTCCCTGGTAGTGTAGAGGCAGGTGACTCTCTTCTGAAGAACACCTGGAGAAATGCAGCAGTAGTGTTAGTGTTAGGAACCTCAGTCTGAATAGGTAAGAGGTGTTCATCTCTTGTACGCAGCATTCGTCAGCCCACAGGAACCACTGCTAGCAACGGTCAAGAGATGTAAGCTTCAGTGGTTCGGCCACCTGACACGCCACGACAACCTGGCCAAGACCATACTGCAGGGCACCCTGGAAGGAGGTTGCCGTAGGGGACAACAGAGGAAATCCTGGCAGGATAACATCGCAGAGTGGACGTCCCTTAGCCTGTCTGAAAGGCTGGCTGCTGCAAGAAATAGACGAGCCTGGAGACGGATCTCCATCTTCACTGCTACCTTGTCCCCCCAACGACCTGGAGGTCAAGGGACTAGGTAGGTAGGTAGGTTCAGCTCAACTAAATGAAATAATGTTTGGTGTGGGCTCGAATAAAATCCTAAACAGGGATATGCGGCTCCAGTGTCTTTTCTGAAGATGTGGCGTGAGTATGTACGGTTGGCTTGAGGTTGCCCACTTCTATTACCAAATAAAATAATGTTTGTTAATAATGATGCCAAATATTGACAACCTGCTAGAAGTTAAATATACTGACATATAATCATTTGACTTGTAATGCATCAAGGACATGCTTCAGTCTGAAAGGTCTCCCCTGTTGCTACCGGGCATATGACCGTTGCTACATAACATTAATGTTGCATAGTCTCTTCATTACTGTTACCAATTGTCTGTCCGTCCTTTCATGTTACATGTACTTGCAATTAGCCTATGGGCAAGAACTTGCAATAAACAAATTATGAAATGTTGCTATATGCTTTATGTCATGCCTGGGCCTGATACGGACCGTGTGATAATTTCCCGTATCACATTTGGGGAGTTGTATCACAGGGGCTTCCATAGAATATCTAGAATGCATTCGAGCGTGCCGGTTGCGCCGCCGCTGAAAATTCGAATACCAGATTTGGAGGTTGGAATCAACATCGTTTCAGTTTTGTGTTCGAGGACACAAAACTCCCTCAACTTTTGGCGCATTCCGCATTGAAATGTGAGTTTTCTCGGGTTGGTATGACATAAATGAAATACAATACGGTATATTCTGCATCACCCTCGGTCCCAGCCCTCCCGCGGGTCAGATCGCCCTTTGGCCTACGGGCAATCCTACCCGCGGTCGGGCTGGTACCTCGGGTGATGCGGAATACACTGTGTTGTATTCAATATATATCATGCTGTTCATATCTTTCGGTTATCATGCGTGAATTTGATACTCCTGGAAGAGTTACTAAGCTGTCCATTTACTTAATAATGACAGCTAAAGGAGTTGATCAACCAAAAACAAGTCAAAATACCTGTACAAATTTTGACATTCATGGGTCATTCTTCGAGTTCTTCAAGTTCTTAATGCATAAAATTATGAGTTTTTAAATATTGTGATTTAAGCCTGATGAATGTGAAGCCCACACAACTCAAAAATGGGTCTACAAAGTTGATTAATTAATTGATTGATTGATTGATTGATTGATTGATTTGATCAAGGGCTAACCTAGCCTGCGGAAGTGCTGCATGAGGCTAGCGTGGTGGTCCTGAGTTGACGGCTTGTGTAAGGAGACCCTCAGGAGGAGCCTGTCCTCCCCCAGTTTGCTGTCCATGAAACATTCCACCAACCCTCGCACTGCCTTGGATACAATGGTGAGGGTGGACAGGTCCACTACTAAAAAGGGGAAAAGAAAAAGGTAAGTATCGCTTATAGATGTAGTGTGGTCTATAGATGTTCTATTTCTCTCATCTCTTAACAAGAAAACCTCCTGAGGCCAAATATCAACTAGGGGTGGATACCGGTTCGGCTTAATAAGGTTGAAGTCCAAGTTTAGGTCCAGAGATTGAGGTTCAAGTCAGGACCTGAACCTGGACCTGATCCTGTCCAGTTGATGTTTTGTTTTATTAGACCAATATTAAGCATAGAGAATTCATACTGACATACACAACTATAAAAGTTCTTTGGGAGAAGACTTTCAAGATAAACCAGTGTTTGATATTTTAATATTGCACTTGTTTTAAATGCCTTTTTTGTCAGAGGGGAGACTCAAAACCCCCTTTATCAAGCAAAATAGAGAAATATATTTGTACTTTGTTCAGGTTTTTTTGGACTCGGTTCTTGGATGTTATAAAGGTCCGATTCAGGTCCAGCGAACCGGTATCCACCCCTAATATCAACCCATTCCCTTGGTGCACAGACAAAAATTCAGCAAGTAAAGGACAACAGAGAAAGAGGGTTTGGAAGACAAGTTGAATCAGACTACATGTACATCATGTCAAGTGACTACTAGGCTTTGGGTCAAGTTAACTTTTGTGTATGAAGATGTTGATTACAGTGACAGTCACAGATGAACCTTGAATACTAAGTACTAATACATGTGAAGGGTCACATTTATTATTTTCTATTATTAAGTAAATTGTGTGAACAAGAGTACAGTTTTATTTTTATGTTCATCAATCAATTCAGCAATTTCTTCTACTATATCTACAACTACAAGAACCGACAAGTTGACCTGGTGTGGCCAAAAGACAGTTCCTAACTCACTTGACAGCTCATATAGGATGTTGTAGATCATTTCCACTGGAAGGATCTCAAAGAACCCCAAGGGTCCGTCTTGAATGGCACGGGTGTTGCTCAGATAGCGCTCCTTAAAGATGAGGCGTGAACTTCTCCGTCTTGACTTCTGGCACCTGCAGGGAGGCGCGTCTGCCTCCGCTGCCACCAGGAGGGGGGTGGGGGTGTCTCCAGGGGGGATGGGGGTCTCTCCAGGCAGCATGCTGGGATAGCAGCAGAGGTCCAGCTAGAAAGGAAGAAGAAACCCTAGTAAATAAAAATGTTTCCAATGTTTATAATACATATCGAAATTGAAATAAAAGAAAGTCAAACTTGCATGTGTGCGCAGTTCACACACACACACACACACACGTGCGTAGTTCACACAGACACACACACAAACACACAGATACACTCAGAAACTCACACTCTGAGACACATCTTCTCACACACACACATCCATACAAAACATGCACACACAGAACTCAGAAACTCACTGATTCAAACACACAAATGTAAATTCAGTTTTGAGACAATCAACAGTGTCATGTACAAATATAAAGTTGAAAGCGTGACTATGTTTAACTAAATGTCTAATAAAACATTGCAAAAGGTTCCCTCCGTTAGAAAATAAACTCAATTTCTCACACAAGGCTTGCCCCCCCCCCAAAAAAAAATTTTTTTTATAAAAAATAGTCCTTGCTCATACTTGACTACTTTATACGTATGTAGATCATGTTGATGGTATAGTATAGACAGACTCACTCATGCACAGTGACACAGTGTGATAAATACACGGGATAGTTTCTGCTCACCGAAGCGATGAGAAGCTCAAGTTGGTCGTCTGCAGCTGCGAAATTGTTTATGGCGGGAAATCCGAACTCGGAGCTGCCAGAAGCATGTACTTTATAAAATTGCGAAATTTCAAACTGAAACCTCAGTCAGGAAACCTACAGCTTGTACTAAATATTCAGGTTAAGCTATTCAGACACTGTGGGAGATCACATATGTCCTAAAAGTAGAGGAAACCTGTCGTCTGCAGAAGTTGTCGCCTGCTGTCCGCCATCTTGCTTCTTCGTTTTCTGGAGGAATGGGACCGTCCATTCGATCTAAAGGGGGGTGTTCTACAGATTTGGCACTCTTTGTCAGATGTAAATGTAATTTATGGCTATTGATTATAATGGGAACATGAAAGATAATTAATATCAAAAGAAAAACTTTTTTTTTTCTTAATGTTCTGCCATTTCGATATAATTCCTTTAAATAAATAAATAAATTCCTTTACATGCAGTACTCCCCCCCACGCAAATCACTTGGTATCTTGCCATGAAAAGAAAAGTTCGACAAAGTGCATTTTGGTTTTCATTTTATCCAAAATGCAAAAGAATATGAAACATATCAAACCATCATAAATTGATGAGACTACTGACATTCATTTGCCTGAAACTGCCTTTCCAACCCGATGATGAAGCACTTAATTTAAGTGAATATCATCACAGTAAATTCTGATATATCTGGGATAATCGGAAATAAGCTCACCAGTTCACAGCAGTAGGATTACAATTCTCACGCTAAAATAGACTTTATATGTATGCCTTCATTTTTCTTATTTGGTTTCCGTTTCTTTTGCTTAATAGTAGTCCACTGTTTATTAGTATTATTTACTTTTTTTAACAGTAGTCCACTGTTTTTACTCTGTTTAATGATTCTCGTTTACTCTACATTCATATTCATGTATGATTTATCAAGTTATGGTAAATTCTTTATCATATTGATATAATTGGAAAATTATGTGAATTTGTATACAAATGTTTCAAGAAGAGAGAAGAGACTCTGTAGATTTAGATGGAATATATAACAATGTTCCATTTCTTTTACTTTATGTTACCTAATGCATTTAGCCCATGCTGGGCATGAATATGCAATAAAGTTCATTGTCATTGTCATTGTCATTGTCATTGTCATTGATGTTGTCATGATCACTATTTTGTTTCGTTTTGTTTGTCATCCAACTTATTCATTTTGTATAACTGATCAACCAAAAATGTTGTAATTTGATAAAGGGAGGCCTTTACATATTAAGAAGAAGCTTTTTGGCCTGCCTTGCACTGTTTTATTATCTTTGTATTTCTTTCTTATGCATGTATTTTTTTAATTTGCGAAAATAAATAAACAAAATAAACAATTGGAATTGAAAAAAAGCTAAATATCCCAGCCAAATATTCAAAAATAAATCTCTTTAAGCTGCCCTAAATGGCCACTTACTGGAAAGGTCAACCCAAGAACGAAAAGCTAAGAGAGTCATCTGAAAGGGCTGTCAGCACCCTGTATCTGGGAGGGACAGTTATATCCGAGCATAGCATCCGAGAAATGGTGTAGGGAATTTCCCGAGCAGCCTTTGTAACCCTGCTTCTCCTAATGAGTCAGTGAAGTCAATACTTGTCTTGAGCATTGATATTTCTGACCTAGGGTGAAGAGGTGCTGCTACACTAAGAATTAGTTCAGTGTTTTGATGAGTGGCCCCCTATGGCCTTGCACTGGGCGAGTTCGTTAAAAAAAAGATAGCGTTATTTTTGTCCTAAGACGACAAAGGAGTGTTTACGTAACAAATCTCAGACGGCCATCTACTAAAAAAATGACTTTGTCATCATCATGGTCTGCACCCCAAGGAAACTTCGGCATTAAAAAAGTTCCTTCAGAGCCAAAGTATTGATGAACAAAGGACACTGTCATCAGCCTCATGGTGTGACAAGAAAATGTATGGTTTCACCGTCTTCACCCCAGGGAAAATAGCTCAAGAACTAAAGAAAGGTAAAAATATCTCGGGAGAACAATTATTGATGAACAAAAGACGCTGTCATCATTGTCATCGCAGTCTTCAATCTTATAAAAGCGTACAGTCAGGAACAAAGGAGCGGTAAGGAATCAGGGCAGCCAGGTGCCGATGGGATCAACAGTTATCACCCAAGGACATGGAAAATTCAGACTAGGGAGGCTGGCAAGAAACAAAAGGAGACCGTTTGAGTTGACCTGATTCTCAAGAAATTACCCATCAAGATGTTAAAAAATTTGGCTGTAGGAATACGTCCAATTAGGTTATAGGAAGAAGTATACCTGCACTATAATGATCTTCACAGATTATCTAGCGTCCTGTGGTGAAAACCTGATGTTTGGTCTTCTAGAAACTACTGTTTGAAGTTTGACAGAAAAAGGGGCGTTGTCAGCAGTGCTATCAATGTTGTTATTCCGCTGCTGAATTGAATCATCATCGAAACTGTGCCGCTCTCTGCTCATTTCCACGAGGTGAATTCGAGAACGAAAAAAGAAAAAGTCAAAAGAGATAAAAAGGTTTCAAACTTTAACCCAACTTTACAGCTGTCTCTGAATAACGTATGACTTGTATATCACTGATCTTACATTATTATAATAACAATGCTCAGCCTTTAGGCCATTTCGTATCGTTATAAGTAACTGTTGAAAACTGGTTTTAGCTCAGTTTGGCGCTGCAACTCGTCGGCTGCCCTCCGTCTGGTGAGTACATCTCCAGTGTTACACCATCTCTCACTGCCAGGGTCCGGTCAGTCGCGTCGGCTACACTCCGTCTGGTGAGTACATCTCCTGTGTTACACACTCTCTCAGTGCCAGGGTCCGGTCAGTCGCGTCGGCTACACTCCGTCTGGTGAGTACATCTCCTGTGTTACACACTCTCTCAGTGCCAGGGTCCGGTCAGTCGCGCGGGCTGCAAGGATTTAGGCAGGATAGTCAGTACAGGTTTCAACATGACCGAACATTGAAGTGTTCCTAGCAGTTTTGGATTGAGAACATTTGACGGTACCCTGTGTACAATAGGTAAAGGTCTTCTAAGGTATTCGCTGTTGGATCGGAGATTAAACCTTTACCTTGTACCTTAAGGGGGATCTAATATGAAATTATGATGTAGGGGCATGGGCCTTATACTGTCAGCCTAAACACTAGGACAATACTGAGTAAGACCCCCATTCCACTTGGACGGCGCTCTCACCGCGCTCTCACGGCGACCTAAAATGGTCCAGAGCGCCGTGAGAGCGCCGAACTCTTGGAAAACGTGCTCAAGTGGAATCTCTACGGCGACCATTGCGCGCTCTCAGCGCGACCAAAATGTCAAATGTCAGCAACTTTTAAAAGGTTTCACAGATCACTCAACGAATTCCAGAGATAAAGAACGAATTTTTGTCACGTTTTGTGTGCTTTGTTGTCGTCTCAGTCGTACCTTTACCTCTTGTATCATATTTGAATGATAAAATCAAGGGGAAAACAGATTCAATCTTAGTCACTGCACGGTCGCTCAGTGTGTGTCTTAAGTAATCGCTCAGCGTGTGTCTTAAGTAATATATGTATGTTCAACTTGTTTTTTCTGTGTTGTCTGTCATGTAAACTGTTTGCAATAAATACATTTTATCATTATACGTTAGAATAGAAACGTAAATCACAGAATTTTGAAACACATTTTGAACCACTGACAATAAAACTTGGAGGGAACTTAATTTAAAATGAAGCAAGTACTTGCAGTTATCCGTCAATTTGCATTATCCACGAGCAACTCTATGATTTGACCACAAAATTCCCAAAAACTCAAGATACACCACGTCAAGAATGAAAGTTGTTTGAACTACAGTTAAGACCATTCAATCCTCATAGAGCGCTCGCTGCGATCGTTGAGCGCTCGCTGCGGCCCTTTGATCCCACCTTGGGCGCTCTCACGGCGCTCACCGCGCTCTCACGGCGCTCTCACGGCGCTCACCGCGCTCGCTCCGCGCTCTCTCGGCGCTCTCTCGGCGCTCGTTTTTGATCGCCATCCTCGGCGCTCTCACGGCGAAGGTTTTGAGCATGTTCAAAACCATCGCCGAGGTGACGGCGCGCATGGCGCTCTCGCCGCGCTGTCGGCGCTCTCGCCGCGCTGTCGGCGCTCTCAATGGCGCTCTCGCCGCGCTGTCGGCGCTCTCACGGCGATCTGGCCAAAATGAGGTCGCCGTGAGAGCGCGGTGAGAGCGCCGTCCAAGTGGAATGGGGGTATAACGAAAGAATACAGTTGAAAATGTTTGAAGAATCCGTTGAAACGATTGCAAATACAGTACACATTTTAACAAAACAATGGGATTGAACACGTAGAGAGGTTAAGGGTACCCTCGCTGTCGGCGCTCTCAATGGCGCTCTCGCCGCGCTGTCGGCGCTCTCACGGCGATCTGGCCAAAATGAGGTCGCCGTGAGAGCGCGGTGAGAGCGCCGTCCAAGTGGAATGGGGGTATAACGAAAGAATACAGTTGAAAATGTTTGAAGAATCCGTTGAAACGATTGCAAATACAGTACACATTTTAACAAAACAATGGGATTGAACACGTAGAGAGGTTAAGGGTACCCTCGCTGTCGGCGCTCTCAATGGCGCTCTCGCCGCGCTGTCGGCGCTCTCACGGCGATCTGGCCAAAATGAGGTCGCCGTGAGAGCGCGGTGAGAGCGCCGTCCAAGTGGAATGGGGGTATAACGAAAGAATACAGTTGAAAATGTTTGAAGAATCCGTTGAAACGATTGCAAATACAGTACACATTTTAACAAAACAATGGGATTGAACACGTAGAGAGGTTAAGGGTACCCTGGGAGATTTGACTGACAAAGTTTTTTTATTGTGACAGCTGGTCAAGATGCAAGTGTGTTGAACAAAAAGTGTACCCTGTCCCATGAACGATCTCTACTCATATCGTGCTGAAAACTTATCTTAAACAGGCTTCCATCCCCACATAACATTCTCATCTAAAGGTTCCTTTCTAACCCCAGAAACTGCGCGGAAGTGTGATTGGTCCATTTATTGGTACATGGTTCGGCTGTTCAGCACACACAGTCAGGGCTGCACAACTAGCCTGCTGCTATCAAAATAAGCTATCTGCCACCCAAATTTCAACACCCGCCCACATACCAAACATCATTGTAATCCATCAAGAGGCTCTTGAGTAATGCTGACTGGAGTGGTGCGGAAACACAAACAGACAGACCGACAAACAGACAGACAGACAGACAACCCAAAACAATACCTCAATTTTTCATGGAGATAATGATAAACAGTTTATGGGTTTGACCGTCTTCACCCCCGAATGAAATGACCAAGAAACTAAAATAAGAATGAAAGTATCTTGAGGGGCCAATTATTGATACTTGGATACTTGGATATTTATGTACAAAAGACGCTGTCATCATCACCATCGCAGTCTTAAATCTTACCAAAAGGAACAAAGGAGCGGTAAGAAACCAGGGCAAACGGGTTATCGCAATGACATTAACAACCGTAAACTATGCAGGCTGGAGAGAAGCAAAAGAAGACTTGCTCAGTTAACCTAATTTTCAAGAAATAATCCATTAAGATGACAAAAAGTTTGAATAAGGATAAGATGATATTCAATTACGAGAAATAAGATGTGATAAGATTCACACGGACACTTAAAATTAACCAACTGTACACGATGGCGCTCAAAGGTATAGCTTTGCGTAGTAGTTGTAGTAGTACGAGTAGAAGTGGCAGTGGCAGTAGTTACTGTTACAGTAGTAGAAGTACGGTAGCACCGTAGCAGTATGTTTAGTATTGACCAACAGAGGCCATACAAATGTACATGGTACTTGTATTAGTAGTAGCCCATCTGTTGAAGTTCATGTTTATTGGCAGTAACATCAAACCTAACATTTTGCTGAAATGAAAAGTCCACAACTATTCATTTTAAACATGTTTGGCTGGTAAATAAGAAGAAAGAAAGAAGTGACGACCTGAAGTTTTATCTTTAAGTAACTATTGTTTAAAGTTTGACAGAAAATGGGGCTTTGTTGTTTGTGCTAGCCTGACTAAAATCGCGCTCCTAGCGGACGGGGGCATTGACCCCAGCCAGCGAGAGATTGTATACACGCAACTTTACTGCTGTCTCCGGATACTGTATGAATTGTATATCAATCTGTCTCCTGTCACATTATTATCATGATGACAATGCTCAGCCTTTAGGCCTTTTCTTTTATTATAAGTAACTGTTGAAAACTGGTTTGCTCAGTCTGGCGGCTGCAACTCGTCTGCTGCCTTCCGTCTGGTGAGTACTTCTCCTGTGTTATGCTTGGGTCACATTTCGAACCCGGGGCCCGGCCGGGCAGCTTGTGGGAACGAAAACTATGATATAGAAAACAACAAAACACACAAAACTTTGAAATAATTATCCCTTATCATACGTTTTGTATATTCTTGATATGCAGCTTTTATTCTTTGTTTTCTCAAGCAACCTGGTCGGGCCCCGGCTTGGAAATGTGACCCTAGCATTATGCTACGGTCCCATTCCCATCCGGGGCCCGGACGGATTGGAAATGAGACCGACGCATTACAAAATCTCTTATTGCCAGGGGCCGGTCAGTCGGGAGGGCTGTTAGAATTTAGGCAGAATTAAACATGAGCGAGTAGTGAAGTTTTCGTTTGAGTAAAATGTAAGGGTGCCCCGGGAAATTCGTTGGCGAGAACAGAGCTCTATACGCACTAGTGTCCCAGCAACGCCTTGCACTGTGTAAAAGAGATAAAAGTATTCTGGGGTATTCGCTGTACCTTGAGAGGGTTGTAGTGAAGTGTTTCTAGAAATTTTAGATTGAGAACATTTGACGGTACCCTGGGATATTCGTGAGCTACATGTGTACCACTGCCGCGGAAACGTCTCGCACTGAGGGAAGGTAAACGTATTCTCGGGTATTTGTTGTTGGGAAGTGGTTTCAACCTTCACATTTTACCTTCAGTGGATTTAATATGAGCTAATGTGGTCGGGGCATGTTCGCTGTGCTTCTGCTAATGCCCGTCAGTCTAGTACAGGCTGGGACAATACTGCGCAACAACAGGATACAGTCGCAAATGTTCATGTTGAAATGGTTGCAAATACAAATGAAATGTTAAAGAAACAGTGGGGTTCGACACGAAATTGAATACCCCTCAAATACGAAATGTCAAAAATTGGAAGTGAGAAGGATTGGCCAGTCTGTGTTGCCTTTAACAGTCTGCACTAGATGGCGGGAAAAGGGGCGTGTCACAGGTCCAATATGCAGTATAAATGGGACAATGACCTTATGTGACACCCTGTCATCTGTCAGCTGATCAAGATGCGAGTGTGTTGACAAGAGTGTGCCCTGTCCCATGAGCGACCACTTCTGAAGAACGATATGCCTGCTAGAAACCCATCTCTAACAGGCTTTCATTCCTGCAGGATATCTTTAATCTAAAAGTTCCAACATAAGAAACTGCGAGGAAGTGTTATCAATCTCGTCATTTGTGATTCCCGATCAAAGCTTGGTCCCATGGTTTGGTCTACAGTTCGAGCTACTTCCAAACAAGCGGCCGTGGAATTAACCACTCAATTGGTGGGCACCACGCCCGTGAAGGGACGTTAAAAGTGACCCTATTCTGCTGTTGTTGCAATGAAATGTGGACAATGACGGTATATTGGATTCTTGAATGATAGGAAAGTGGGCGTTGTCACAGACTGGGCGAATCAACAGGTACCGCACTGCAGTAGGTCGATGTTCAGGGTGACTGCTTTTCTAGATCTCATATCTAAAGATAGAATGTTTTATTTGCAAGATTTTTGCCCGAGGGCTAATTGCAACATGAAACAATACATAGAAATGGTATACTGTACAGATAGTGCTAGTTAACAATGTTGACAAGTGGAGCAAATGGCTATTTTATGAACTACTACGGAATACAATCTACGCATTTTGGGTTTGACTTCTTTTTTAGAAGCAGTGGAAGACGAAGTGTCCCACTTTTTTGTGATGAGTGGGTTTAGAGAGGTTAACAGGGTTCTAGTTTTCCTTTCGTCAGTAAACGTTTGGAAATTGTGGTAAGTTTTGGTGGCTTCTTTAAAAAGCTATTTTCTTTCCTGATCATTGAAGGGGCAGTTTGAAATAATGGTCTGTAGATGATTGATGGCGGGAGTCTGCTGCACCCCGGATGTAGGTTTATTACCCGGCATGGGCCATGTCGTGCACCAGTTTTGCATATAGCTATGGTTCTTTTCCTGAAACGGGAGAACAGCTAGCAGCAGATCTAGCAGGCAGTCCATGTACCTAGGGCCATATGGTACGTTGTTTAAGGATCCCATTCCACTTGACGCACGTCGATTGCGTCGTGTTCATGCAGAAACCTAAATGTGTAGCCATCAACTCTATTATTTGAAAATCATGAAAACAAGAGCTTTTAAAAAAAGCTGGCGTTTCGGCTACGTTTATAAGTGTGAATTGTCTTTTCCCTTTACTTGAAGTAAAATCTGCCAGAGGAAGTCACTCAAGGGCTGTTCAGTCTATAAGAAAAATTGTCATTTTGGGAAATGAGTACTGTTTTAATAGAGAAAGGCAGATTGGGGAAAGCAATTTTGAAGTTACGTCACTTAACTTAAGTGCTTTTGAAAAAGCTGGTCTTGGCCTACAACTTGTACTTATTTGTAAAATGTATAATAGGCTCATTATAAAAGCTATCAATGTAATTATGTACATGGCACGCAATAAAACATAAAATTTGAAAAAGCACCATTGAATCATCAGAACTATGGTAATTAAGTGAAATAGAAGTTCATAACAGCTAAGGTTCTATCTAAAATGACTACCAAATGTCAAACAAATCAACAGCTACCTCATCCGTATTATTCTGGTTTCCGCATTTACAACATTTCTTCCTTATTTTCCTGGGTAATTTTGCTAAAATTCATGAAAATTCCCATAGTTTTGTGCCGAGGGGCGCCACTTTCCACGTCCGTGTTGTCTGAATGAAGTCGATACTGAACAATGGAGCATTTGCTACTGTAACAAAGAATCGCTGTTTTGCAAACAACATCAAGAGCCTCTGTTTACATCGGGGATAGAAGTTTAATGGCGAGTGTTTTGCAAGAATCATCTTACCGCGCATAGGAGCCGCTGCACGGTATTTTCCATTACATGCCGGGTTTGGAATCTATGAAGTCCTGTTCATAAGACAAAGGCCTTGTATATATTAAATGAATATTTAAAAATAACAAATATAAAATATTTCTTTATTTATTAATGAAAAAAAATGATATTCATAAATATGATATTGATAGATTAATATAATATCAATATATATTTTTGATATTCAATATCTAAAAAGAAAAAAAAAATCCACGCACGGAGACGAACCCGGATCTTCTGGGTCCGAAGTGCTTCGCGTTGCCAGATCGGCCAAGCCGCGGTACGTAACTCTGGACGTAATGCTATAACCTCACTATATGGTATCATCATTTATGCCGATTTTTGGTCGTTTTCTTGACGAAATCATTTTTTTTCTTCTGCAATCTTGTGGAATAGATGTAATATGGTCATTTTTCAGGATATCAAAGTCCGAAACCACAATGCAATGATATTTCCGAACAGTTGTAGCAGTTACATGCGGTCGCCGTCCTGTGTCACATGCAAATCTAGCCTGCCTGCATTTTCGTGCTCTCTTGCCATATAAGGCAACGGCTATACAAGGATTTGAGAACGTATTGCCATATAAGGTCTTATTGTGTGCGACACAGTGTTGAACCAAGCTTCCCTGGTTCCTTCCTTGAAGGTCCCTTGCTTGAAGGTAAAAGCCAGGACAATGCGTTCCGGCGCGCATGCGCCGAAACGCAAAAAGTCGAAGTATGACAGAAAAGACAACAGAACATGAAAGCGTGAGAACATTTGTTTTTAGAAAGCGTAAGAACATAGTTTTTCATTGACATTCGTTGAGCGCAGTGTCCAATCGCTTGGTCGTAGCACGGTCGCAGCTCGGTCGCTACCGCTGTGAGGTTGGGGTGAGAAGGCCTCATTGGGCACGCGATGGGATGGCGACCGAGCGATTTGACCGCGCGCTCATGCAACACATTGCTTCGATAAAAACGAATCTTTTTGTACGCTTTGTGTGTTTGTTGTCTTTCAAGTAATACTTAGATCCAGTTTAGGACGCAGCGAGGTCGCCGACGTGTCGCGGGTCCAGTGAAATGTAGGGGCTAAAGACATATTTTGATTGGTAGCAAAAGAGGCGTTGTGACAGACGACAAAAGTGAAAACTTAAACCGCAATGAAAGGACCAATGACGCAATTGGGCACTTTCTGGCTCTAACTGATATAGGTGCACAATGTTGCTCTCCATGTGGACAGTCAATACCTGAAGACTGAATGACTTTAGTCGTAAACAACTGAGATGAACTGCCCACTGGGGGGAGGGGGGAGGCGGGTGGTGGTGCTCATACCGGTTGAACAATTCAGGTGCAGAAGCTGGTGTGTTACGCCTAAGGGCATGCATGTACAATACTGACAGAGCATGACTTAAAAGAGGCGGTTTCACACTTAAAATCCAAGTTCTAGACGACAACCAGGATAGGTGATTGAATATGGGGCAACGTTTCTTGTATCTATAGTGTTCCTCTTTTATGGTTACTTGCAACAAGCTACCGGGCAATAAACCAATTATTTTCATTATGACCAAAGTTGCGATATTTTTCCTGCATAAATTAGGCTTGGTCAATGTTAAGGATAGCGAATCCTAGCCTGATCAGCAGGCAGTTGGGATGTTCAGCGATATTGTGACGGCAAAATACGGGTGAAGGAAATAAAGAAAAAGAAGAAAAAACAAGAATTTAATATGTATCTATTATTCCAACTGCAGTACTGAGCCCTGTGGCAGATTCTACCTCGGGGCGATCCGGACATGCGCACAATGGGGATGGCTCGGCTGCTCCTCCTGGCGGCCCTCGCCTGCATTGCAGCTGGAGGCTTGCCTGCTGACATCGACACCAGCGATGGGATGGTTAGCTCTTTTCTTATCAGATAATGTTTCTTTCATTAGGCCACAGCAAGTAATTTTTATGGATGACATCAGCGCGCTCATTGATTTTGGCCTGATTTCGAAATAAAAACAAGAAATTTCATTGCCCTCCGATGGTGGTCAACATGCCAAAAATGGGCAAATATGTCATAAACGTTGACAGTCTAAGGTGTTTCATTGCATATGAATACCCAGTGTAGTTCCTGCCCATGATGGTATGACAAGCTGTTTTTTTTGCGTTTGTTCTAGTTAATTGAGCTGTATACACACATCTTCAAGAACAGTTTAATGTTGACAGTCTAAGGTGTTTCGTTGCATATGAATACCCAGTGTGGTTCCTGCCCATGATGGTTTAATAACAAGCTGTTTTCTGCATTTGTTCTAGCAAGGACATTGTATCAATAAGGGGGGGTGTGTTCTAGCTAATTGAGCTGTATACACAAGGTGTTTTATCGCATATGAACACCCAGTGTAGTTGCTTCAGTTGATGGTACAACAAGCTCTTTTCTGCATTTGTTGTAGTTAGTCTATTGAGATGTACACACATCTACAAGGACATGTTTACTGTTGAATCAAGGAGGTTTTATATTATATATGAAACCTCATTGGTTGAATACAGGAATAAAAGACCTGTTGGTCATGATATTATATTTCGTTGCCTCAATCCTGGTTTAACAAGATTTATGATCTCAAAATTTGAAAATTTAGGAATCTTGTTTTTTTGCCCGCCTTGGTTTTTCTTCGCCCTATCTCATTAATTTTGGAGTCTGCGGAGGATGTCATCCATAAAATTAACTCGCTGTGGCCTTAGAACAATTGGAATGTATAAAAAAAGTATGTTGAGGTATGTTGAGGTATGATGACGACGTCGGCTCTTGTGATTACATGTTTATCTGGTATGGAATACAGAACCTTGTAGTCAAGTAATTTTCCAACCTGATGAAAAGATTAACGTTTCTTCAATCATTTTTTTCTAGTCGTTGGAACCTGACAGTGTCGATGAGGTGACACGTCGTGGCATCGACCCAAAGTCGCAAGGAGGTATTGTAAAGGCTAATTGTTGATATTTCTAATATAAATCATTTCAATGAAAGTAGCTTTAAACATTTTCGAACATTCAGAATTCTTCTGACACTTTGATACAACGAAACTGACGTATTCTAGCGTAACAATACTGTAATACCTGATGACATGCTGTAATACAAGATTTACTGATAAAACACAGAGATCATGATGCACTTGATCTACTGTAACGGTTGTAGATATGATGTGGTGTCGGTGTGGCGTAACAGTTACCTCTGTGGCCCGCCTGGAGATAACATCAGCCGGGCAGGCAGCACTTAGCTCCCACGACGCCCCGTTTGAGACCAAGCGGGGTCAAACCGTAACAGGCACAGTTCAGAGAAGAGTTGTGAATTCAAGCAGACGTAACGGTTACAGCGTTGGGCTCAGAACCGGGATGTTCCGGGTTCGACGCTGTGCCACTAGAAAAAGGTACTTAACATGACATTCCTACCATGAAGATGGAACGACGCCCACCGGTCGCGATCCTCTTGGCTAATCTGCCAAAATGTGACTTTTTGCCAGCAGCTGCTGATTTACCACAAAAAGCCGCAATTTTTTTTTATAGATATACTAACAGGGACACCAGCATAGCAGACAGCGCTCGTTGCTGTGACACTATTTTTTTTTTGCTGATAGTTAAAGTTTTAGAACTTGAATATCTGATACTAAAGAGGATAAAGATCACGTTAATGAATGCGCCATATACATATACATGTCTACCGAAGCTTCAAGGAAACCGTTGGAACGGTTGCAATGCGAATGGTGAAAGCGTCTAAATTTTGTCACAAATGTGTTAATAAGATGTGTATGAATCAACGTCAGGCTGTAATCTGTTTGCATTATGATATTTATTTATTCATTTCAGCTTTATTTGTCATCGTGTATATTTTTCAGAATTGGATACGTATTATGACATGAATTCGAATGTGTTTTTCTGGATATCAATTATTCAGAAAATTACCAGCTTCTGGGTTTGCATATTTTATCTACATGATTTTTTTTTATTGTATGTCCCAAATATGTTGATATACGTAATTCACTATGCTCAATGCTATCGTCGGATTTACCAGGACTTATCTCAATGGACTTGAATAGCAAATTTAATTACATAATGACATGTGACGACCCATGCATGGTTTACATTGGGAAGTATAAAAAAGAATGTCTAGACGTTAGAAACTCCTCCAATGGTTGTAAAATCACTTTGCCATTCCGTACTACTACATCAAATTGTATACGATAGACTGATTAGCCTGATGGAATGTTTTCTATGTACCAGTGAATGCCATACTTTGTACTTGTACAATTGTTGTGCAATAAGGTTATCATTATTATTTTATCCGACGTGGATACAGCCGAAGCCTGCCTGGTGTACGAAGGAGTATCGTACCGGGGAAAACTGTCCACGACCGTAACCGGCAAGACGTGTCAGCGCTGGGCCGCTCAGACCCCGCAAACGCACTCATTCAGGCCGGACAAGTACGCGTCTTTCGGGCTGGACAAGAACTACTGCCGCAACCCGTCATCCAAAGTTCAGAAAGCGCCCTGGTGCTACACCATGGACCTGGGCAGGAGGTGGGAGATCTGCAACGTGCCGGGATGTGGTAAGATCAATTTGTAACTTCTGTAACTCAGAATGACACTAACTGTGTGGCAACTGAAGAGGGTGCCTTCTTGTTTTTCTACCTGACCACGTATGTCGATCTGCCGAGAACTCGGCGATTACTGATATATATGTTGAAAGTGGGCTCTAAGGTTGTGACCATCGCACATCGGGGCAAGGCCTCTTTTTCGAAAGGTGTGGTGGGTTCTTTATCGTGCATGGGGTGTGGTTCTCTCCAAACACGGGACGTGATCATGTGTCTGTGTTTGTTTCTGTGTGTTTATATGCGCGCATGTGCGTGTGTGCGTGTGTGTATGTTTAAGTGCGCGCGTGTGTGTGTGTGTGTGTGTGCGTGTACATGTGTGTGTGAGTGTGTATGTATGTTGTGTGCGTGTGTGTGTCTGTGTGTGTGTGAGTGTGAGTGCTAGAATGTGTACATGTGTCTTTCCATGATGAATATAACCATTGCCGGCGAGTAGTGAACCTTACCGCTTAACGCTTGTCCTCGTCTCCCCGGGCATGCCTCCATACAGACTGCGTGCACTACAAAGGGACAACCTACCGAGGAACCACCGCCGTCACCAAATCTGGGAGGGCCTGCCAGCCATGGGTCAGTCAGACCCCACACAAACACAACTTCTACAAATCGGACACCGTCCTGCTTTACGGACTGGATCAGAACTACTGCCGGAACCCAACAGAAAAGCACCAAAGCGCGCCCTGGTGCTACACCACGGATCCTGCGAAGAGATGGGAGTACTGTGACATTCCGGGATGCGGTAAGGGTTTCATATGATATCCAATGAAAACTGGTGTTATCTTTTCTTTGGTGTTCTCTTCTCTTGCCTATTCGATTCTTTGTTTAATCTAAATGTCCTGATATCTGCTCACGAAACTTTCCAAGATAAAACACAAATTAACAGCTTTATGCAAACCCACTTTGAACGGGTTGTTGAATGTCTTCATGTCAGTGCTTCGCTGTGTTTGTCATGGAAAGCTCTTAGCAGCCAGGGTGCCTTACAGCAGTATGCATCCAGGAATGTCATACAACATTGTGCACTCAAGCGTATCTCATAGCAATACACACCCAGGATTGTCAAACAGTTGTGTACATCCAGGGGTATCTAGCAGCAGTTTTACACTCTGGGGTTTCTAACAGCAGTGTACACCCAGGGGCATCTAACAGCAGTGTACACCCAGGGGTATCTAACAGCAGTGTAAACCCAGGGGCATCTAGCGTCATTGTACATCCAGTAGTATCTAATAGCAGAGTGTACCCATGGGTATCTAACAGTGATGTACACCCAGGGGTATCTAATACACCCATGGGTATCTAACAGTAGTATATACCCAGGGGCATCAAATAAACCCAGGGGTTATCTTTAACAGTGGTGTACACCCAGGGGTATCAAATACACCAATGGGTATCTAATACACCCAGGGGTATCTAACAGTGGTGTACACCCAGTGATATCAAATACACCCAGGGGTATCTAACAGTGGTGTACACCCAGTGATATCAAATACACCCAGGGGTATCAAACAGTTGTGTACACCCAGTGATATCAAATACACCCATGGGTATCTAACAGTGGTGTACACCGACGGGTATCTAATACACCCATGGGTATCTAACAGTAGTATATACCCAGGGGCATCCAATAAACCCAGGAGTTATCTTTAACAGTGATTTACACCTAGGGGTATCTAACAGTGGTGTACACCCAGTAATATCAAATACACCCAGGGGTATCTAACAGTGGTGTACACCCAGGGGTATCTAATACACCCAGGGGTATCTTTAACAGTGGTGTACACCCAGGGGTATCTAATACACACAGGGGTATGTGATCTAACAACAGCGCACGTAGTAAAATATGAGCTGAAATTGGTCATGTACCTCCTTTTTTCAACAGAGCAAAGTCACCTAACTACCCGAACCAACTTTTCTTAGAAACGTGTTATATTCCTTTACCATATTTAGATTGCACACATCTCTCTTGTCTTTTTTTAAATCTGCCCAAAGAGTGTGTGACAGGGACCGGAAGCACGTACCGCGGGAGAGTGGCCGTGACCAAGTCCGGTAGGACCTGCCAGCGGTGGGACAGCAGCTCACCACACAAGCCTAGCGCCTGGGCACCAGACGGCACAGATCACAACTACTGCCGGAACCCCTCAGACAAGTACCAAAGCGCGCCCTGGTGCTACACCACGGATCCCGGGAAGAGATGGGAGTACTGTAACATCCCGGGATGCGGTAAGATTTCCTCTGGTTCACCTATTACGGTTCCGGTTGGTTTCTTCCGTGAGGTCTCTTTATCTGCTGGATGACTCTCAAATTGATATAATGGTGATGAGTACTTTGAACAAGTCACTGGATCATGGTATATCAGATGTTTCTTGCATACAGCCAGGTTTATCATCTTACATCATTTCGCTATTCCACCTGCTCCCTGGCTAGCTATTCTCGTTTTGACGTAGCAGACGGACCCTTTTTTTTTACCCAGACATAAGTTTTTTAAAAATGCAGACCAGATGACGAAGTACTCAACTTGAGTCAACTTATATCAGTGCCAGAAACAAGCAAGAAATGAACTGACAGAAATATTGAACTGATACATAATTTGATGATAATTGTACAGAGAACCTCGCTCTGTGAAAGTAAACTAATATATAATGGCATTGAATGTGAATAGACAGAGAGAGAGAGATTTCCCTCTCACTCTTTTTGATGACTTTCCACCTTAAGAATGTCGGATGGGAACGGGGGCGTCCTACCGCGGGAGGGTGGCCGTGACCAAGTCCGGTCGGACCTGCCAGCGGTGGGACAGCACGTCACCACACAAGCCCAGCGCCTGGGCACCAGACGGCACAGATCACAACTTCTGCCGCAACCCCTCAGACAAGTACCAAAGCGCGCCTTGGTGCTACACCACGGATCCTGCGAAGAGATGGGAGTACTGCGACATTGCAGGATGCGGTAATTTTTTTTTCATTTTGTGAATGCTGTTATTTCCTTTTTAAGGTTTTGAGACCATGTAGTCACTGTGCAATTCCTTTGCTTCGTAGCATACAAATGCCTTCTTGCTAGTCATTCTATGTGAACACTCCTGGCAGATTGAAGAAAATGCTGGATAACCCTCGGTCACACAGTGAATTTGAAAAGGGTAATCCATATGATCATTTAACGATAGCCTGGCAATGCCCTAGCTGTCTGCACGACATTCGCCGATATTGGAAGGCCTTAAACAAAAAGATGATGAAACAAAAAAAGAGGTATTTCCTCTTTTTCATTAGTCCGTTGACTGCAGTATGCCTAAGACGTGATGCCATTACATCCGTTTCTGTCGTGTCTGTGATTCCTACGTTGTCGTGTTGTATGCAGGAGACGGAATAGGCGGCGCCCAAATGACCCACTTCAAAGTCGTGAACATCCGGAAGACGGCTGCGGACGCGAAGGCCTACTGCAGGGCGGAGGAGAACAGTCAGCTCGCTGACGTCACCAGCCCGACAGTCCAGCGCTTCCTGCTGAAAACCATCCGGGAATACGGCAGCAACAGCCAGAACTACTGGGTGGGCCTGCATGATGCCACGGTAAGATACATTCCCCATGGTTTACAATGCTATTGTAAGATACATACCCAACGTTACTGTAAGATACATGCCTAACGTTACTGTAAGATACATGCCCAACGCTACTGTAAGATACATGCCCAACGGTACTGTAAGATACATGCCCAACGTTACTGTAAGATACATGCCCAACGTTACTGTAAGATACATGCCCAACGTTACTGTAAGATACATGCCCAACGTTACTGTAAGATACATGCCCAACGTTACTGTAAGAAACATGCCCAACGTTACTGTAAGATACATGCCCAACGTTACTGTAAGATACATGCCCAACGTTACTGTAAGATACATGCCCAACGTTACTGTAAGATACATGCCCAACGTTACTGTAAGATACATGCCCAACGTTACTGTAAGATACATGCCCGACGTTACTGTAAGATACATGCCCAACGTTACTGTAAGATACATGCCCAACGTTACTGTAAGATACATGCCCAACGCTACTGTAAGATACATGCCCAACGTTACTGTAAGATACATGCCCAACGTTACTGTAAGATACATGGCCAATGGTTTGCAATATTATTGTACAATGCATGCCCGGTGGTTTACAATACTGCAGTAACCGATAGGCATAACAGTGGTATAAGAAGATCTAGCTGGCATCTGGTGAAGGAACTCGACTGACTGACTGACTGACTTTGTTGCTCGCACGTTGATTGTCATGTCGTTGCAGGGTAGCGGTGGCTGGAAATGGGCGGACGGAACTCCTCTGTCGGACTGCAGCTTCAGGAACTGGGCCCCGGGAGAGCCCGGCAACATCGGGGGGCAGCAGTGCGTGCAGCTGACGGCGGCGAGCGGCTTCCAGTGGGACAACCAGGCCTGCAGCACAAGGAAGTACTTCATCTGCCAGACAGGTCAGATTTACCGTCCAAATTACAGGAGAAAGGGGCTTGGGTCGATGTTGCAAATGGATATCGTACGGCACAATGATGCAACAAAGACAACTGCCAGTGCCGATATCATGAATCAAAAACCGCAGAACCCAAAGATTAATTTTAAGAGCGGGGCATTTCGTCTTTCTCTGCTTCCAAAACAAAATTCAAACCCAACCTGTCTAGATATAGCCAACACTAGCAGAGGAGATGGAGCAATTTCCTGTCAAAACGTCAACAATGTCAATCACTATCCATGTTGCACTTGTACGTCTCAAGTTCTTCTGCATTAAAGTAAACTGTCGGTATTAGTTCAAGATAATTCATTGTGAGTTAGCTGATGCATGCTAAAGAAAAATTCAAAAACAACCCAGTGATAAGCCAGTGAATTTTTAACGATGAATTAACATGTGTCAAGCTGCTAGCCCATCTTTTGTACATAAAGCGTTCCTTAGGGTTAACCAAATCGCCTATTTCCTCCCGCAGGACCAGGAGACACGGAAGCATGTGGGGGAATGTCAGGTAAGAAATGAGTTCAATATGCATCATTTCATTGGTCAAGAAATTGGATGATCAATGCTTTCATCGCCCTAACAGCATCTACCACTCACGGCAGGACCTTATTTGATGTAATCCACAAGATTTACTTTAATATGATTCTTAATAAAGTCTGATTATGGTAGAATCCCGCGCGCTATAGTTGCTTTTTCATCCCTTACTCTGGACCTTTACTTTTCTAGGAAGGGAAGTGAAACCGGATGTGGATGAAGAAACCGCCTTCGAAGCGATGCGGTCCTCCCTCCTGCGAGAGGAAGAGGAGCTGTCCGACCGCACGGCTGACAAGTACCGCCGGTCCGAGGCCGACGCCGACTTCCACAACCTCGTCCGCCTGGCCGACGTGAAGAAGGCGCTGGAGTCGGAGATCGAGTACGGACCGACGGCCATGGAGAAGCTGAACGAGATCTCGCGAGAGCTGAGCGAGGTTTGGGAGGAGGAGGACCCGGATGTGGATGACGACCAGGCTGATGACATCCCGCGAGAGATGAGCGTGATTTGGGAGGAGCAGGAGGCTGGATTGGAGGAGGATGAAGACGCCATCATGGAAGACATCGACAGGATCTTGGAGGGATTGAGGGAGATAGTTGAGGAGAAAAAGATGGAGATGGAGAAATAAGTAAAATGTTTTTGGGAAAACTAAGAATCTGCATACACTTTTTATGTCATTTTTTCTGTGTACTGTAATGATAGAACATCTGTTGTTCTTTTGAAGAATTTCATTTGCTTTAGACTATGACACTACTTTTGGGTGAAACTTACAAAAGTTAGCGAAGATTTATCTGCGCAACTGTAATGTCAGAACATGTTTTCTTCTTTAACTATTTTGAAATAAGCTAATAAACTAATATAAGGGCTGCTAGTTTTGAATTATGTGAGAATGATAATTAGGTGTTTTTAGATTAGAGGAATTGTTAAGAATAGCACATGTGATGTTCTTTGGAAGAATGCTCATTTTGTCTTTAAGATCATGGCATAATTTTTAGTTAAACTTACTTAGGTTAGCGAGATTTTTTTCTCTGCAACTGTTATGACAGAACATGTGTTGTTCTGTTTAAGTGTTTTGACTATAGCTTAAATAAGGGTTACTTATGGGAAGTATGTACGGGATCTATTTTGAGGTGATTAAAATGGTCGGAAATGTAAACATTTTGTGGTCCTTGTTGTTTTTGGTAGACTGGTAGGCTGCAAATTGTTCATTTAGACAGTAAGCCTACAAGCTTCTCCGTATATTCAAGAACTCTTAGAGAAAAAAACAACTTTTTACACTTTTTCGATTGATTAACTATCACGATAATAAAAATCGTGATTTAATCATGACACCGCCGCCTAAAGAATATGCAAATAGTCCGTTTATGACAAGGCAGCAGCATAGAGTACAAGTTGCACTTGGCACAAAAATATTATATCCTTTTTCGACTTTTATCCTTGCAAATAACTCAGTGACTTTAGTGCTCAGTGTCTACTAGACATATTTTCATTGCGCACGTCAAAAATACCAGCACAAAATTTGCAATGTATAATTTGGTTAAGGACCGTTGACACTTGTGCGTATATTCAATTCTGTATGAGCTGTATGGACATATATTTCGTTTAGGTAAAGTAGCCCGGAGAAGTTTTATTTTTGTTTGTTTGTTTGAACCTTTGTTTATTCATGATAAGCTCAAATCGGCACGCAGGTCGCTTTTCATTGAGGTCATGAGGGAAGAGGTAAGGGTCAGATACAATATAACAGAGATACACAGTCATTTGAGTCCTAATAACTCTATCAACATATATCATTACATATTTATGGTACAACAATATACAATTTCTACAACATACAACATAAAGTAGGGCGAAAGCTGGTTCATGGTCCGTGTCCGTTCGTTTAGTTCATTTCCGTTACTTCAAGAGTCTCTTGAAGGAAGTCAGATTCGGAGCCGTACGTGTGTCTGGCGGTAGGCTGTTCCAGACATTTGGTCCACGGTAGGCTACCGATCTTCTGAGGATCTCTCGCTTGGGTTTGGGGACAACCAGCTGACTGCTTGTGCTTTGTCTGGTTGTACGAGTACTCTGGTCTCTACAGTACACAAACATCTGGCGCATGTAGGGTGGCAGTTTGTTGTTTAGGGCTTTGTAGGTTTGTACGGCATTGTAGTATTGGAGTGTTTCTTTAATGTCTTTCCAGCTCAGCCGAGAGAGCACTTCGGTTGATGGTGTTCTGTGTGGGGCCTTTAGTATCAGTTTTCCAGCCCGATTCTGCATACTTTGAATTTTCTGTAGATCCTGGTCGGGGGCAGCTTCCCATGCTGTGCAAGCGTATGTGATGTGTGGTAGGAAGATGGCATTATACTTACCCATTAGTAAGGTGCAATCTGGTTATCGAACCGAAAAATGACTGCAAATTCGGCTGCAAACTTTACCGAACCAAAAAGCGCGACTTGAATATACGCACAAGTGTGAACAGGGCGTATAAAACAGCTCATCGAACAAAACAAGGAAGATACGTTTGTGAAGGTTAGACATCCAGGTAACCAACATATAAAGAGAATTCAAACTCTACAACTGGATACGAATTCGTATCCAGTTGTAGAGTTTGAATTCTCTTTATAAAACAAGGAAGAATTCGTGGCCTCATAAAAAGACACGGGATACCTTTATGCGCATACCTAGTTTCCATAACAATGGATCAACAGAGAACCGATGGGTCACCTGGGGCACGGAAACAAAGGAACCTGTTTCACCTGGCTCTAATCGGGCGACACCTTAGAAGGAAGGGCATGACCTTTGACAGGCAGATCTCAAGAGATGGGTAGACAAGTCTGTAGTGTAATCCGATACGCGTCGTCACGTACAGAAATAACGAAACGCGCTCAGTCTAATTCTTCAAAACAAATAAAACACCACAGATTGTTAAAAGAAACCCAAGCAATATTAGGGCCAGAAAAATCGGATTTTGGAAGTCAATTCATTTTGTCATGACTATACAATGATAAATTCAAACAAGACTATCAGAGTGTAAATCAAAGTTCATGATGCAAAACTATGACATCGGTGTGATGTGAGAACCGATGAAAAAGGAGGGCAGTTAGAACATGAGTAAATGATATAACAGTTTCTAATATGTTCTAATAGGCAGGTAGGTCTTCTTAGTTTCGGCCTGCCATTTTTAATTCGACTTAAAAAGGGGTTTTCAGTGGCAGGGAAATACCTGACTATGACTGCAAGCAAAGAAGGGCGGTAATGACATACATTTATGACATTTGTGGGGTCGTGTGGCGCAACGGCAGAGGGTTCGACTCAGAACCAAGAGGTCCCGCGTTCGAATCCTGTCATGTCACCGATCTTGTGCCCTTGGGAAAGGCACTTTACACGACTGTCCTCACTCCACCCAGATGTAAATGGGTACCTGACTTCGGTTGGGGGAGGTCGTATTGAGGTCACCTGGCAGCTGCCCAGACCCTTGCGACAGTTCCACAAAATGCAAGTGTGTATAAGATATTATATGTTGTGTATTATGTGAAACCTGTAAAACCCTGTATCAATTCAGCGTTAGAAAGGCTGCCATTGCGGGTAATTTCTGACCAATGACATAACAATCACTAACACTAGAATGATTTAATTTTCACAGACTGTATGTTCTAGTAGGCAAGTAGGTTTTGATACATCTTCTATATCTAGCCCCTCAAAAGTACCGCAGATAGACCATATTTTACCCAGCAACTGTAGCAAAGCCTGAGGCAAACTCCCAAACCTGCAGCGCGACTGTTGATGAGTAAGTACGGTTGCTCAGTTTATCAGGGCGGGTTGTCGGAGTCACATCGTCCGTCTGGTGAGTACACAGTTAAATGTTTTCACTTTTTCTACATAGTGATTCTATCACTGTTCTTTAGAGAGGAGACAGACTAATAAAATATTATGCTTTTTGTCTCTATTGAGTGTTAAGCAATGCATCCGGAGATGACAGATGACAACCGTATTTTGTGCAGGATTTTTTTGCACACATTTCTGATATGTCTTTTTATATGGCCTCCGTGAGGTCATCATCAGGGCTCCAAGATGAATATCAGGTTGACTGGTCCTGCGCTGACTCTGAGTTGTTGCTGTCTGGTTGCGCAGATCTTCGTTGTTGCATAGTTTGTATAGAGTGCATTGATTGATGCCCCTGTCTGCTTCTATGGTAGTATAGTCCGCTGTCATTTTGGACAACTTGCGTAGCCAGGTCTTGTTCTTCTCCTGTGTTAAAGTGACGATGCGATAACTTGCGAATTAAAGAAAGCTGTGGAGATTTTGCAGGTGTCACGATGACAGCTGCTACTGATAGTCGGAATATTAGACAACTTTGTATTTAGGTCGCGCTAGAAACTTATCAAAGCCTCTTGGATTACATTTGATTTGTGTCAACGTAAGGCTGTTGAGAAGTAAGGAAATATTTCATCGTTTCTCAGTATTACCTTAAATGTTATGCAAAGTATAGAGGAGGATAGAAGATGGCATGTTTGTATCAATGGTTGACATGTGAGTTGTCTACACACAAGTAAGGGTCCTCGGGCCATCCATTATTTTCTGCTGAAGCCCTCCAAATGTTGAATTTAGACGAACAACATCATAAGTAAAGAAGTTTTAACAGATTTTCACAATCAAGTGAAAAATAAAAAAGACAGATGAACAAAAGAGTCATTGCACGAGAAAACCACGCAAAACCAGGCAGAGTTCAGACGACGGGGGTCGGCAAATCGGCTCATACATTTTAGGTGTGATAGGAATGTGGTACAGCCATATTAATTAAAACCCTCCAGCTGTTTTCCGATATAGAGATCTAGAATCCAACCCGGCTCCTCTCTGAGACCCTCGAAAATCCTACGGTTTATGGATGTAAACTACTGAAATTGTGATGGCTACCCTAATGGATCTAATAAAGAAATGAATATAACTTTTATTCTTCCTCACAGCATGGGCCCCATAATTTGACACATCAAAATTAGAAGATAAACCATTGAAGTTCAGAGGATGTGATCTCTCGAAGGTCCCCAATCCACTACACGGCGCTCTCACTGCATGAGACCTCACTGCGACCTAAGCTGGACCTGTATAACCCTTGATTCATAATCGTAATATCATGCAAAATGTAAAAGTATGACTGAAAATACAAGAAAACACACATAAAGATTTGTTTTTTATTTTAAAAATTCGTTGCGCCCTCTGGTCAATCTTAGGTCGCAGTGAGAGCATGGAAAAACAGCACCCTAGTGAAATGCGGGGAGGGGGGGGGGGGGTAAGACGTTAATCAGCAGATTCTTTATTAGACAATTGCGTCTATTCATCAAGTCTTGCATGAGAAATCGGCTCTACATGGGGGTTATCATGGCTCCATATGTGTGATACAATTGGTGCACACAGGCGACATGTGTGCACAGCTGCATGTAACACATATAGGCAATCAAGCATCAAAATCATATCAAATTTCAAGAACATTGATCACATTTTGGCACATTTATTCTAGCTTCCTCCAGCAGTCGAAGTGCCTCCCCCCTTATCTACCCCCCCCCCCACACACACACACATACACACACCGCACCGATCTATTCTCGACGCTGATGACACCACCACAAACATGTGTGGTCGCGCTAGATGTCCCCACCACAAACGGGCTTGGCACTGAGCTGAGTGTTAGATACTAACAGGGCCATTTTGGCACTTTGTTTAACAACCCACTGACGTAACAGGCATTCGGTTGGAAATGTACTGAGCAGGATATTATAGGAAATCACACAAGCTTTCCAATGATACATCATAATAGATTGAAATTGGTTACGAAACAACAAAAATCTGACCAGCAAAATTTTATTTTCAAATTTTTTACACCAAGTTTTGTATTACTATTCTTATTCATAAAAAGATAAATTAAGTAAAATAAAGACGAAAACTGTTCTGTTGGAACCGTAACAGTTGGCTCTCAACCCCGGCAGCATCATAAGCTATGTTTTAAGTAAACTCTATACAAGTCATGTAGTTTGTGGCTGAACTCGAATTTTCTTTGTTCTACAGCTGATCAATGCAGTCCATTATTCACACCTTTTGTCAGACAATTTTCTCTGAGTGACAGAAAAGGGGGCGTTGTCCCAGGTTCGGACATATGGGTTAGTTACTATAGAAACGGGTACACGTTGACAGGTAGTTTATTGTTCAAAAACATTTTCGTTTTCTTTTTGGGAAACTAAGTTTATTGACAACGGCATCAATACTCTTTTAAGTGAGTAATTATGTTTCTTGGTTGTTCATAGATTTGTAATAAGACTACATAATGAAGTTTTGCAACAGATGTTCCAGCTGACCATTTGACAAGTTGGCACGTCAGCAGCATCGGTCCAAAGGTGACTTGTCTGCACAGAAGCAAAAGGTCCTCAGGCCGTTCCTCGTTTCCTTTCCTGAAGTGCTCTCAAACGTGTATCTTCAAAAACACTGCTGGTGGCTAACGCTGCTTTACCAATGAAAAAATGCTTCATGATAGACATACTGTCTCATTGTTAATGAAGTTTGCTTTGTCAGTCGTCGAGGGCGTTCAGATCTTCTCATCTTCTTCATCTTCAGAAGTTGTGAGTCATTATCCGTAGACAACTCGATATATAATAGGCCGAGTCATCGGTCAATAACCTCGGGATTGTGAATTAAACTGATGTGGCAAGTCTTACATATACGAAATAAGCGTCATTGTCCCGAGACGGTTGCTTTCGGAACCCCCGACATACTCTTACCGGAGCTGATGCTTTTTATTCTACCACTACCGTCGATTTCTTGTTGGCCAAGAAAACCCTGAAACAATCTAGTGTATTCCCCTGAATTCCACAGTACTCCAGTTTTGAGATGGGTATTAATTGTTGCTTGCTGTTCTGTGCGCCAGTGATGTCATAAACTTTCAGTATAATATCTTTTTCTGTATATCGCTTGGTCCTTCATCTTTGGCAATCTGTCGATGTGCTCGCATATTCAGTTTGATGATGTTTGAAAACTACCTCATGTTTCCCAATGCAGTGTTATAACAACAAAAAAATCCCCCAGTTGAATGGTTCATGCTTGACTATTATGTTTGTTTTACTATTATTAGCTTTCCATTCATCAACACACATTATGCAGGCAATCTGCACTGGTCTTGAGTCATGCTAGGGCACGCATCTAGAAAGAGACACTCCAGTTTTGTCAAAGTATCGTGTCGACCAAACTCTGAGCAGATGGGCGGCTAGGAAAACCTGACGATTTAATCTCCCGCCAAACAACTACAGACCCATTTCAGTGCTACCAGTAATTATGAAAGCATTTGAAAAGGAAGTACATGGGCAGTTTTTAGAATATCTGCATAAACACCAGATTCTTGCTACCCAACAGTCAGGTTTCAGACCTGGACATTCTACAGCCACAACCCTTCTTGATGCCACAGACTACATGTTACACAACATATCTAATGGTAAACTTGTGGGAGCAGTCTTCTTAGATCTTAAAAAGGCATTCGACACTGTGGATCAGAATGTCTTACTACAGAAGCTGTCTTGGGTAGGTGTACAGGGGGTTGAGCTCCATTGGTTCACTGATTACTTAGCTGGAAGGGAACAAACTGTTAGTCTCAATGGATGTGAATCCGACTTCCTACCAGTTACATTAGGGGTACCCCAGGGCTCTATTCTGGGCCCCCTACTGTTCATTCTGTACATAAACGATTTATCTTCATCAGTCTCTACTGTATGTAAAGTATGTCTGTATGCAGATGATACTGCTATTTTCTGTTCCAGCAAGGACGCTAGAGTCATAGAGAACACCTTAAACTCCGAGCTAGCAAACCTTGCCACATGGCTACATTCAAATCGTCTAACACTGAATGTCGCTAAGACTAAGTGGATTCTATTCGGTAGTAGTGGGAAGCTAAGAGCAGTACCTCCACTTAGAATCCAGATTGATCAGGAAACAGTCGAACGAGTGTACCAATTCAAATACCTAGGTGTTCTCCTTGACTGCAATATCTCATGGAACGAACACATTGATATGGTATGTTCCAAGGTATCTCAGAGAATAGGTTTGCTAAGACGCTTAAGATCATGTCTCACTGTCAACATTGCAAGTATGTTATACAGAAGTATGATTCTACCACTACTGGAGTATTGTGACATTGTCTGGGAAAATTGTAACATCACCAAGCAGCGACAACTTCAGGTCCTTCAAAATCGAGCTGCCAGGGTCATCCTACAAATGAAGCGACGATCCAGTGTCCAAGACCTACACAGCAGACTCAACTGGAAGTATCTGACGCAGCGGAGAAAGGAACACATGTGTGTGATGGTCTTTAAATGTATTAACGGGCTTGTCCCAACATACCTGGATACCACCTTTGTACACAACCACCTGTTACACAGCCACAACACCAGACAAGCCTCTTTGCTCCATAAACCCAATTACACAAACACAGCCGGCCACCGCACATTTGCATACAGAGGAGCAACATATTACAATATATACACTTTCGGCGGACATTAGACATGCACCAACTCTACGGCAGTTTAAAGCTGCCCTAGGACACACTCCTCCGCACATTGACCTCTGACCTCCACCATTGACGTTTTTGGTTGATATCGACAACTGTTCTCTGTAATGACGCTTCGGTTTATTTGTATATATTGTTTGTTGTCCTCTGGTTGTCTCACTGAATGTAACACGATTCGTTTTTGTTATGTATTTAGTGGGCCCCCTTGGAAATCAACTTCAAATAAGTTGAATGGGGCTACCCACTTGTCTGATGATGAATAAATAAATAAATAAATAAATAGATTGCGATTGACGGAAAAAGGGGCGCTGTCATCAAACACACTTAGGTCGAATCCATGCAAAAAAGGACCAGTCCAGCGTGGCTCGACTATATCAAGGGCGGTCACCTCTAAAACAAAGTATTCTTAGGAGGTGGCCAATGAGGTCGTGATGACTTGTGAAGAAAGTTTCGGAATGGGTTCGCCAGGTACAAAAAGCGCAAGCGGCTACAGGCAGAATAGACAAAGGTGCAGATGTAGTCAGGTCACAACAGAAACAAAATACAGTCATTCAACCTCTTCGAATAAATTCAACTTGTGGAACCGTAAGGTTGGTAAGGAGTAGAAAATATTCCACGTGGTATGTCTGTATCCATGGTTGATATGTGTGTTGTCTGCAAAAAGTCCTAAGGCCGTCCATCGTTTCTTCCGCTGAAGCCCTCACAAAAGTGAAATGGTGTATGGAAAATGATAATTGCTCGCACAATTGAGTCTGATCTGTTTGAGTGATATGCTGTTTGATATAATTCTTCAACTTTAGCGAGTAGATAGAAGTTTCAGTTGGGCTGCATGAACAATCGTGACACGTGAAAAGAAAACAACAAAGACAGATGGACAAAAGTTTATCAACTGGTTCAGATTGCCATAAACATGGATGACTGGTGCGTTGTCTGCAAAATGTCCTCAAGCCTTCTATTGTTTCTTCTGTTCAAACCCTCACAAAGTTGGTTGTGTGGAACAGATAATTGGGGGTCTAATATGTTTAAGTGATAAACATATGTACTATTTGCAACACTTTTTTTTGTAACGTGAGTGGCGAGTAGTAAACAGTTTCGGTTGGTTTGCCATAAGAGTCGTGACACGTGAAACGAAAACAACAATGGCTAATAAAACAAACTTTATCAACTAGTTTCTAGCATCAGGTGTTCAGATCAGGCAAGTTGACAAGCTGGCGTGTCGGTGTCGTCGGCCCACAGGTGGTTTGTCTGCACAGAGGGAAAAAGTTCCCGGATCTCACATTGTTAGCTATAGTGAAGTTCTGTCATGAGTGAACCTTAAGATACCCTGCTTACGGCCGGCAATGCTTTATCTTGAAACGCTTCTTAATGATGGACTTCCATAATGGTGACTTGACGTCAAGCGTTTCTGCGTTAAAGTCGCCGCTGGTCTGTTTCTTTCGACTGCCGGGGTGATCAGACACTTACATGCGTGACGCCTCTTGCCAGCCGAATTTTTCTTTGATTGAAAAGGGGGCGTTTTCAGCGAGAGATTCCAGTAGACAGGTGATACCGAACTACGCAGGGCACTGTACACGGAACACATCTGGATACAGGACACATCAGCACTCAAAGTGTCATTTTCCTGCAAATGATCATTGTTTCATCTTCATCATTATTCTTCCGAAGTTGATCCGGTGAGATACATTCAGTAAAATTTCTCTAGTGCGATGATAATGCAGAACCTGAGAGTCCAGTGTCTCTTTCAGTCAATGTCAATAAAGTAGTTTGAGATCTGCAGACTCTGCGTTTACAGTGCACGATCTACTTGAGTTACATGCTGTTGGCTATCATTCTCAAACTTGTACAGTACTAAGTTATCGTTTGACGAGAAACATCTGTGAGTAAACAGTGGTTAAAGTTAACTTGCATAGATAGTCAGGATACGTGTAAAACTAAGCAAAGACGAGCGGATCTTCATCACATGGTCTTTTCCAACATGTATCTAAATGGGACACTTTTAATTTGGCATGTCAACACTATCGGTTGACTTGCATAAAAATTCAGGATGCGTGAAAATAAAACAAAGACGAGCGGAACTGGTATTTTCTAACACGTGTTCAAATGCAACAGTTTGACAGCTTGGCAAGTCAGCTCCATCGGTTGACAGGTGCGTAGTCTGCAAAACCTCCTCAGGCCGCATTTTGTTTCTTCTGCTGAACTCCTTACAAACGTGTACCATCAAAATGCTTAATGCCGCATATATTTGCATCCCTACGGTCCTAGGCAATTACTCGGTGTCCAACGATTGGTTGAATATTTTCTTATACCTCAGGCCAATTATAAAACCTGCAGCGCAACTGCTGATGAATTAGTAAGCGTGCTCAGTTTGTCAGGACGGGTTGTCCGCGTCAAATCGTCCGTACAACTGGTGAGTACAGAATGGAATGGCTTAAATTTCTATATAACGTAAATCTATCACAGATATGTAGGAAGAATGAACGCTGCTTAATGACGCTTTTATGTCTCAACTTGATGTGAAACGATTCGCAAAAGTATCCTGACCTATTTCTGCATACGAGAAACCAAACTATGAACAGTTGCGGTGTCTCCCGTTTAATTGTGACGTTCATCTTTATGATCCGTCTGTGCCATTTGAATATGATGTGGTTTACAAGGTTCATGGTTCTGCACTACTTTTGACTTTCGTTCCCCTTGCTTCGAGAGCGCTTAGAGCGTAGTTTGAAGTGGAGAACACGATGTCAGTATTCAGACATGCGCGTTGTCTGCAAAAGGTCCTCAGGCCCACCATTGTTTCTCCTGCTGAAGCCCTCACAAAGGTGGATGGGTACGTGGAAGATGATAATTACTCACAGAGTGTGATCTCTTTGAGGGAGATGGAGTTTTAGATAGTTCTTCAACTTGCAAGTGGCGAGTAGATAGCAGTTCCAGTTAGTTTGCATGATCAGTACGGACACGCGAAAGGAATACAGCAGCGGCGGATGCACCAAGCGTAATCTACTGGTCTTTAGCAGCAGGTGTTCAGACCAGGCAAGTTGACAAGTTGGCCACGGGTGCGTTGTCTGCACAGGAGGAAAAGGTCCCCAGGCCTCCTATTGTCTCCTCTACTGAAGTCCTGTCATAAGTGAACCATACGCTACTTACGGCCGACACCGCCTTATCTTAAAACGCTGCTTGACATTCTTAATGATTAAACTACAAGAGAAGTTTGTTTTGCCTTTTATCGAGGGCTTTCAGGTCTTCTTTCAGACGTTATCATTGATTATATGTGAACGACTCTACATGCAACAGGTTCATCGTCTGTTCCCTGTTGTTCAAGAAATTTGCAGGCCGGTCTCTGGAGAACAATTTGGTGTAGTGTAGAATTCCATAGTACTCCAGTGTTGAGATCGACCTTATTTGGGAGCCTTGTCAAAAGCTTTAATATAATCGAGTATTGTTAGATCCATTGTTATTTGCTGGTCATTGCGCAAGCAATGTCATAAACTTTTAGAAAAACTGTATTTCTGTGGATCGCGTGGTTCTTCATCTTTCGCAATCCTTCAATATGTTGAACTTTCCAAGTGCTTCCTGACATGCCTATGGATGGTGTGATCAGGAACTTGCAGGAAATCCCTATCTGTTGAACAGGTCTGCTGTTACTGGGGACCGCTCTGTCTCACTGCTTGTATCGTGCATATAGAAGAAGAAGAACGTTGCGCCACATTTGTTACGGGTACAATGTATGGCAATTTGTAGATTTAACAATTTCAAAGAACTAATCTACAACATGAATAATAGTGGAGACAAGCGATCTAGTTATGTGCATTCCAATGCTCTGAAACAATATACAATGTAATGGTAACGATGATAGTATTCTGTGTCAGGAATGTGAAACATTGTCTCGTTTTTGCATAGAGGTATATATAAATTGGCCTATATGGGTAGATATATGAACAGCGCAGGCTGATATCACATTGAACATCTCTGTCTTGGTAGGCGGCAGCATTTTACCGGATTTACATACAATCGATTGTAACAATTTCTGCCGGCCATTGTCATAGGTTGGGCAATTCCTTATGAAGTGGAATTTGTTCTCAATGTCATTATGAAAAGTTGGACACAGTCTTTCCTTGGATAGTACTGTGATATTACAAATCTCTTGGAAATTGTCTGACGAGATCTGATAGCCTTAGGCTAGTAATAAAACCAGCAGCGCAACTGCTACGAGCATGACTAAGGGTGTCAGTCCGTCAGGACGGCTTGTCGGAGTCACATCGTCTGCACCACCAGAATGGATTAGTTTAGATTTCTTTATAATGTGAATATATTAAAGATCTATAGGAAGGATAGAACATGGTTAGACATGATTCTCAACTTGGTGTTAAACGATAGCCTGGAACCCAAACCTATGATAGCTCCCGAGTCTCCCAAGAGAGGAGACTCGGGAGACTCGGGAGCTATAATAGGTTTGGATTCCAGGCTAGTTAAACGATGCTCAAAGCGCACTGAACAACTACTACGTATAAGAGTAAACAGAGAACAGTTGCGGCGTCTGCTGTGTAGATGTGTGCCATCAAAATGCATAATGCCGCATATATTTGCATCCCTGCGGTCCTAGACAATTACTCTGTGTCCTACGATTGGTTGAATAGTTTCTTATACCTCAGGCCAATCCTAAAACCTGCAGCGCAACTGCTGATGAATAAGTAAGCGTGCTCAGTCTGTCAGGACGGGTTGTCCGCGTCACATCGTCTGCACCACCGGTGAGTACAGAATGGAATGACTAAGGTTTCTTTATAACGTAAATCTATCACAGATTTGTAGGAAGGATACAGAATAATAATGCTTTGATGTCTGAACTTGATGTGAAACGATGCGCAAAGTGTCCTGAACTATTTCTGCATAAGGGGAAACAAACATGAACAGCTGCGGTGTCTTCTGTGCGATTAAGACGTTCATCTTTATGACCCGTCTGTACCGCTTGAATATGATGTGGTTCACAGTTTATTTTCGGTTTTGCATTACTTGTGGTTTTTCGTTTCCTTGTCTCGTGAGCGCTTAGAGCGTAGTTTGAAGTGGAGAACACGGTGTCAGTATTCCGACATGTGCGTTGTCTGCAAAAGGTCCCCGGGCCCACCATTGTTTCTTCTGCTGAAGACCTCATAAACGTGAATGGGTACGTGAAAGATGATAATTACTTACAGAGTGTGATCGGTGTGAAGGAGATGCTGTTTTAGATAGTTCTTCAACTTGCAAGTGGCGAGTGAATGGCAGTTCCAGTTAGTTTGCATGATCAGTACGAACACGTGAAAGGAATACAGCAGCGGCGGATGCACCAAGCGTCATTTACAGGTCTTTAGCAGCAGGTGTTCAGACCAGGCAAGTTGACAAGTTGGCATGTCGGTGTCATCGGTCCACGGGTGCGTTGTCTGCACAGAAGGAAAAGGTCCCCTGACCTCACATTGTATCCTCGACTGAAGTCCTGTCATGCGTGAACCATAAAGGCGCTACTTACGGCCGACGCTGCCTTATTTCAAAACGCTGCTTGATGACATTCTTAATTATTACACTACAAGAGAAGTTTGCCTTGTATCGAGGGCGTTCAGGTCTTCTTTCGGACCTTATCATTAAGTATGTGTGATCAACTCTACTTGCAACAGGTTAATCTGTCCCCTGCTGGTCTCAGGAGACAAATCTAGTGGAGTGTAGAATTCAATTGTACACCAGTTTTGAGATCGATGTTATTTGGGGGGACTGGTCAAAACCTTCAAAATAATCAAGTATTGCTAGATTCATTGTTATCTGCTGGTCATTGCGCCAAGCGATGTCATAAACTTTAAGAAAAAAACTGTATTTTTATGGATCGCATGGTCCTTTATCTTTCGCAATCCGCAAATATGTTTCAATTTCTAAGTGCCTTATGACATGGCTATGGGTGATCTGTTCAGGAAGCTTGTAGGAAATCCCGATCAGTCGAACACGTCTGCAGGTAGGGGGACCGCCCGTCTTACTGTCTTTATTGCGCATGTACAGAATGGTGACCTCGCAAATCTCTGGGGAATCGTCTGACGAGAGCTGAAAGCCTTTGGTTTGTAATGAAACCTGCAGTGAAACTTCTACGAGTATGACTAAGGGTGTTCAGTCCGTCAGGACGGCTTGTCGGAGTCACATCGTCTGCACCACCGGAATGGATTAGTTTAGATTTCTTTACAATGTGAATATACTACAGATATGTAGGAAGGATAGAACATGGTTAGACATGATTCTCAACTTGGTGTTAAACGATAGCCTGGAACCCAAACCTATTATAGCTCCCGAGTCTCCTCTCTCGGGAGACTCGGGAGCTATGATAGGTTTGGATTTCATGCTCAAAGCGTACTGAACAATTACTGCATATAAGAGTAAACAGAGAACAGTTGCGGCGTCTGCTGTGTAGATGTGTGCCATCAAAATGCATAATGCCGCATATATTTGCATCCCAGCGGTCTTAGACAATTACTCCGTGTCCTACGATTGGTTGAATAGTTTCTCATACCTCAGGCCAATCCTAAAACCTGCAGCGCAACTGCTGATGAATAAGTAAGCGTGCTCAGTCTGTCAGGACGGGTTGTCCGCGTCACATCGTCTGCACCACCGGTGAGTACAAAATGGAATGGCTTAGATTTCTTTACAACGTAAATCTATCACGAATATGTAGGAAGGATACAGTATAATAATGCATTGATGTCTCAACTCGACTTTAAACGATGAGCAAAGTGTCCTGAACTATTTCTGCATAAGAGGAAACAAACAATGAACAGCTGCGGTCTGTTCTGTGCGATTAAGACGTTCATCTTTATGACCCGTCTGTTCCACTTGAATATGATGTGGTTCACAGTTTATTTTCGGTTTTGCATTACTTGTGGTTTTTCGTTTCCTTGTCTCGTGAGCGCTTAGAGCGTAGTTTGAAGTGGAGAACACGGTGTCAGTATTCCGACATGTGCGTTGTCTGCAAAAGGTCCCCGGGCCCACCATTGTTTCTTCTGCTGAAGACCTCATAAACGTGAATGGGTACGTGAAAGATGATAATTACTCACAGAGTGTGATCTGAGTGAAGAGGATGTTGTTTTAGAAAGTTCTTCAACTTGCAAGCGGCGAGTGGATAGCAGTTCCAGTTAGTTTGCATGATCAGTACGGACGCGTGAAAGGAATACAGCAGCGGCGGATGCACCAAGCGTAATCTACTGGTCTTTAGCTTCAGGTGTTCAGATGAGGCAAGTTGACAGGTTGGCATGTCGGTGTCATCGGTCCACATGTGCGTTGTCTGCACAGAAGGAAAAGGTCATCAGGCCTCACATTGTTTCCTCGACTGAAGTCATCTCATAAGCGATGAAAGACGCTGCTTATGACCGACACTGCCTTATCATAAACAGCTGTTTAATGACATTCTCAATGGTTAAACTACACCAGTAACTACATAAGGTTGCTGTGCCATTTATCGAGGGCGTTCATGTCTTCATTCAGACGTTATCATTGATTATGTGTGCACAACTCTATATGCAACAGGTCGATCGTCTCTTCCCTGTCGGTCAAGAAATTGGTAGCCCGTCTCAGGAGAACGATTTAGTGTTGTGTAAAATTCCACTGTACACCAGTTTTGAGATCGATCTTATTTGGGGGACTTGTCAAAAGCTTCAATAAAATCAAGTATTGCTAGATCCATTGTTATTTGCTGGTCATTGCGCAAGCAATGTCATAAACTTTAAGAAAAACTGTATTTCTGTGGATCGCGTGGTTCTTCATCTTTCGCAATCCTTCAATATGTTGAACTTTCCAAGTGCTTCCTGACATGCCTATGGATGGTGTGATCAGGAACTTGCGGGAAATCCCTATCTGTTGAACAGGTCTGCTGTTATGCTAGGGTCACATTTCCAAGCCGGGGCCCGACCGGGCTGTTTGAGTAAACAAAGAATAAAAGATACACATCAAGAATATACATAGTGTATGGTAAGGAGAATTTTTTTTAATGTTTTGTGTGCTTTGTTGTCTTTTATATCATATTTTTCGTTCCCACAAGCTGCCCGGCCGGGCCCCGGCTTGGAAATGTGACCCTAGCATTACTGGGGACCGCTCTGTCTCACTGCTTGTATCGTGCATATAGAAGAAGAAGAACGTTGCGCTACATTGGTTACGTGTACAATGTATGGCAATTTGTAGATTCAACAATTTCAAAAAACTAATCTACAACATGAATAATAGTGGAGACAAGCGATCTAGTAATGTGCATTCCAATGCTCTGAAACAATATACAATGTAATGGTAACGATGATAGTATTCTGTGTCAGGAATGTGAAACATTGTCTCGTTTTTGCATAGAGTTATATATAAATTGGCCTATATGGGTAGATATATGAACAGCGCAGGCTGATATCACATTGAACATCTCTGTCTTGGTAGGCGGCAGCATTTTACCGGATTTACATACAATCGATTGAAACAATTTCTGCCGGCCATTGTCATAAGTTGGGAAATTCCTTATGAAGTGGAATTCGTTCTCAATATCATTATGAAAAGTTGGACACAGTCTTTCCTTGGATAGTACTGTGATATAACAAATCTGTAGGAAATTGTCTGACGAGATCTGATAGCCTTAGGCTAGTAATAAAACCTGTAGCGCAACTGCTACGAGCATGACTAAGTGTGTCAGTCCGTCAGGACGGCTTGTCGGAGTCACATCGTCTGCACCACCAGAATGGATTAGTTTAGATTTCTTTACAATGTGAATATACTACAGATCTGTAGGAAGGATAGAACATGATTAGACAAGATTCTCAACTTGGTGTTAAACGATAGCCTGGAATCCAAACCTATATAGCTCCCGAGTCTCCCGAGTCTCCCAAGAGAGGAGACTCGGGAGACGCGGTAGCTATAATAGGTTTGGATTCCATGCTAGTTAAACGATGCTCAAATCGCACTGAACAAGTACTACGTATAAGATTAAACAGAGAACAGTTGCGGCGTCTGCTGTGTAGATGTGTGCCATCAAAATGCATAATGCCGCATATATTTGCACTCCTGCGGTCCTAGACAATTACTCTGTGTCCAACGATTGGTTGAATAGTTTCTTATACCTCAGGCCAATCCTAAAACCTGCAGCGCAACTGCTGATGAATAAGTAAGCGTGCTCAGTCTGTCAGGACGGGTTGTCCGCGTCACATCGTCTGCACCACCGGTGAGTACAGAATGGAATGGCTTAGATTTCTTTACAACGTAAATCTATCACGAATATGTAGGAAGGATACAGAATAATAATGCTTTGATGTCTCAACTCGACTTTAAACGATGAGCGAAGTGTCCTGAACTATTTCTGCATAAGGGGAAACAAACAATGAACAGCTGCGGTGTCTTCTGTGCGATTAAGACGTTCATCTTTATGACCCGTCTGTACCGCTTGAATATGATGTGGTTCACAGTTTTTTTTTCTCGGGTTTGCATTACTTGTGGTTTTTCGTTTCCCTGTCTCGTGAGCGCTTAGAGCGTAGTTTGAAGTGGAGAACACGGTGTCAGTATTCCGACATGTGCGTTGTCTGCAAAAGGTCCCCGGGAGACTCGGGAGCTATGATAGGTTTGGATTCCATGCTCAAAGCGTACTGAACAATTACTGCATATACGAGTAAACAGAGAACAGTTGCGGCGTCTGCTGTGTAGATGTGGTGAACAGCTTTCTGATCCGTTCGTACCACTTGAAATATGAGATGGTTACCGTTTTATGGTGCATTCTTTTTGACTTGATGTCCCTTGTATCATGAGCGCTTGGGGTTTGATAGTTTGTGTTTACAAGTGATTCGTGATGTGTCCGCTCCTGTTCCCACCCTGTTGGCATGGACCCCTTTGGTTACTTGGGGAGCCAGGGCATGTATATTTTTCCGAGCCGTTTTCCGTTCTCTTGCAATCGGGGAAAAAGCATAATGATTGACTCGATATCTATAAATGGCTGCTGGACTTATAGTTTTAATAAGGACCATTTAAATGTCACCCCTTGTCCGTCTCGTTAGACCGCCGGCTGATCAGGCCCTTACAAGAGTGATGCCTTTTGTTAGACAACTTTCCTTGGATGACAGAAAAGGGGGCGTTGTCACTTAGAATGGCAAAAGTTTCAGTGGGCGGTAAATAGGTTACATAAAGGTAGTGTTACATAAAGGCACAGCCGGACACTGTTTAGACTCGGATTTTATTTTCGTTTTAATCTGGAAACCTGCTTTTGTTGACATTTGTGTTAAAATCTGAACAAAGGGTAATGTAAATACACTAAGGTTCGCGTGGTTTTTATTTCGCGGTAGGGAGGACATGTTGTAAGTTTGCGTTTGAAACAATAGTAGCGCTACAGTCAGAGGTGGGCGGTGGTTTTAAGTTCGCGCTGAAAGTTCAAACGCGAAAACCGAGGACGTAAGACCACCGCGAACATTTCTGTATTAACAGTACTATGGCGGTCTATTCTATTACATGCTGTTGGCTATCATTCTCAAACTTGTACAGTACTAAGTTATCATTTGACGAGAAACATCTGTGGGTAAACTTGTTAACTTGCATAGATAGTCAGGATACGTGTAAAACTAAGCAAAGACGAGCGGATCTTCATCAATTGGTCTTTTCCAACATGTATTTAAATGGGACACTTTTAATTTGGCATGTCAACACTATCGGTTGACTTGCATAAAAAGTCAGGATGCGTGAAAATAAAACAAAGTCGAGCGGAGCTGGTATTTTTCAACACGTGTTCAAATGGAACAGTTTAACAGCTTGGCAAGTCAGCTTAATCGGTTGACAGGTGCGTAGTCTGCAAAACCTCCTCAGGCCGAATTTTGTTTCTTCTGCTGAACTCCTTACAAACGTGTACCATCAAAATGCTTAATGCCGCATATATTTGCATCCCTACGGTCCTAGGCAATTACTCTGTGTCTAACGATTGGTTGAATATTTTCTTATACCTCAGGCAAATTCTAAAACCTGCAGCGCAACTGCTGATGAGTCAGTAAAGGTGCTCAGTTTGTCAGGACGGGCTGTCCGCGTCACATCGTCCGTACAACTGGTGAGTACAGAATGGAATGGCTTAAATTTCTATATAACGTAAATCTATCACAGATATGTAGAAAGGATACATGCTGCTTAATGACGCTTTTATGTCTCAACTTGATGTGAAACGATTCGCAAAAGTATCCTGACCTATTTCTGCATACGAGAAACCAAACTATGAACAGCTGCGGTGTCTTCTGTGTAATTGTGACGTTCATCTTTATGATCCGTCTGTGCCATTTGAATATGATGTGATTTACAAGGTTCATGGTTCTGCACTACTTTTGACTTTCGTTCCCCTTGCTTCGAGAGCGCTTAGGGCGTAGTTTGAAGTGGAGAACACGGTGTCAGTATTCAGACATGTGCGTTGTCTGCAAAAGGTCCCCGGGCCCACCATTGTTTCTTCTGCTGAAGCCCTCACAAAGGTGGATGGGTACGTGGAAAATGATAATTACTCACAGAGTGTGATCTCTTTGAGGGAGATGGAGTTTTAGATATTTCTTCAACTTGCAAGTGGCGAGTGGATAGCAGTTCCAGTTAGTTTGCATGATCAGTACGGACACGCGAAAGGAATACAACAACGGCAGATGGACCAAGCGTTAGCTACATGTCTTTAGCATCAGGTGTTCAGACCAGGCAAGTTGACAAGTCGGCATGTCGGTGTCATCGGTCCACGGGTGCGTTGTCTGCACAGAGGGAAAAGGTCATCAGGCCTCCCATTGTTTCCTCGACTGAAGTCCTCTCATAAGTGAACCATAAAGACGCTACTTACGGCCTACACTGCCTCATCATAAAACGCTGCTTGATGATATTCTTAATGATTTTATCAAACTACACGAGAAGTTTGTTTTGCCATTTATCAAGGGCGTTCATGTCTTCCTTCAGACGTTATCATTAATTTTGTGTAGACAACTCTATATGCAACAGGTTGATCGTCTGTTCCCTGTCTGTCAAGAAATTGGTAGGCCGGTCTCAGGAGAACGATTTAGTGTTGTGTAAAATTCCACTGTACACCAGTTTTGAGATCGATCTTATTTGGGGGACTTGTCAAAAGCTTCAATATAATCAAGTATTACCATATCCATTGTTATTTGCTGGTCATTGCGCAAGCAATGTCATAAACTTTTAGAAAAACTGTATTTCTGTGGATCGCGCGGTTCTTCATCTTTCACAATCCTTCAATATGTTGAACTTTCCAAGTGCTTCATGACATGCCTATGGATGGTGTGATCAGGAACTTGCAGGAAATCCCTATCTGTTGAACAGGTCTGCTGTTACTGGGGACCGCTCTGTCTCACTGCTTGTATCGTGCATATAGAAGAAGAATAACGTTGCGCGACTTTTGTTACGGGTACAATGTATGGCAATTTGTAGATTTAACAATTTCAAAGAACTAATCTACAACATGAATAATAGTGGAGACAAGCGATCTAGTAATGTGCATTCCAAGGCTCTGAAACAATTTACAATGTAATGGTAACGATGATAGTATTCTGTGTCAGGAATGTGAAACATTGTCTCGTTTTTGCATAGAGTTATATATAAATTGGCCTATATGGGTAGATATATGAACAGCGCAGGCTGATATCACATTGAACATCTCTGTCTTGGTAGGCGGCAGCATTTTACCGGATTTACATACAATCGATTGAAACAATTTCTGCCGGCCATTGTCATAGGTTGGGCAATCCCTTTTGAAGTGGAATTCATTCTCAATATCATTATGAAAAGTTGGACACAGTCTTTCCTTGGATAGTACTGTGATAGTACAAATCTGTAGGAAATTGTCTGACGAGATCTGATAGCCTTAGGCTAGTAATAAAACCTGTAGCGCAACTGCTACGAGCATGACTAAGTGTGTCAGTCCGTCAGGACGGCTTGTCGGAGTCACATCGTCTGCACCACCAGAATGGATTAGTTTAGATTTCTTTACAATGTGAATATATTAAAGATCTGTAGGAAGGATAGAACATAGTTAGACATGATTCTCAACATGGTGTTAAACGATAGCCTGGAATCGAAACCTATTATAGCTCCCGAGTCTCCCGAGTCTCCCAAGAGAGGAGACTCGGTAGCTATAATAGGTTTGGATTCCATGCTAGTTAAACGATGCTCAAAGCGCACTGAACAAGTACTACGTATAAGAGTAAACAGAGAACAGTTGCGGCGTCTGCTGTGTAGATGTGTGCCATCAAAATGCATAATGCCGCATATATTTGCATCCCTGCGGTCCTAGACAATTACTCTGTGTCCTACGATTGGTTGAATAGTTTCTTATACCTCAGGCCAATCCTAAAACCTGCAGCGCAACTGCTGATGAGTAAGTAAGCGTGCTCAGTCTGTCAGGACGGCTTGTCCGCGTCACATCGTCTGCACCACCGGTGAGTACAGAATGGAATGGCTTAGATTTCTTTACAACGTAAATCTATCACGAATATGTAGGAAGGATACAGAATAATAATGCTTTGATGTCTGAACTTGAGGTGAAACGATGCGCAAAGTGGCCTGAACTATTTCTGCATAAGGGGAAACAAACAGTGAACAGCTGCGGTGTCTTCTATGCGATTAAGACGTTCATCTTTATGATCCGCGTCTATACCAGTTGAATATGATGTGGTTTACAGTTTTTCTCTCGGTTTTGCATTACTTGTGGTTTTTCGTTTCCTTGTCTCGTGAGCGCTTAGAGCGTAGTTTGAAGTGGAGAACACGGTGTCAGTATTCCGACATGTGCGTTGTCTGCAAAAGGTCCCCGGGCCCACCATTGTTTCTTCTGCTGTGTAGATGTGGCGTACAGATTTCCTATCCGTTCGTACCGTTTGAAATATGAGGTGGTTACCGTTTTATGGTGCATTCTTTTTGACTTGATGTCCCTTGTATCATGAGCGCTTGGGGTTTGATAGTTTGTGTTTACAAGTGATTCGTGATGTGTCCGCTCCTGTTCCCACCCTGTTGGCATGGACCCCTTTGGTTACTTGGGGAGCCAGGACATGTATATTTTTCCGAGCCGTTTTCCGTTCTCTTGAAATCGGGGAAAAAGCATAATGATTGACTCGATATCTATAAATGGCTGCTGGACTTATAGTTTTCATAAGGACCATTTAAATGTCACCCCTTGTCCGTCTCGTTAGACCGCCGGCTGATCAGGCCCTTACAAGAGTGATGCCTTTTGTTAGACAACTTTCCTTGGATGACAGAAAAGGGGGCGTTGTCACTTAGAATGGCAAAAGTTTCAGTGGGCGGTAGATAGGTTACATAAAGGTAGTGTTACATAAAGGCATAGCCGGACACTGTTTAGACTCAGATTTTATTTTCGTGTTAATCTGGAAACCTGCTTTTGTTGACATTTGTGTTAAAATCTGGACAAAGGGTAAATACACTAAGGTTCGCGTGGTTTTTATTTCGCGGTAGGGAGGAACTGTTGTAAGTTCGCGTTTGAAACAATAGTAGCGCTACAGTCAGAGGTGGGCGGTGGTTTTAAGTTCGCGCTGAAAGTTCAAACGCGAAAACCGAGGACGTAAGACCACCGCGAACATTTCTGTATTTACAGTACTATGGCGGTCTATTCTATCTGATGCCGAATCCCCCTACAAGGTCTTAGACCTGGGTGTGATGTTCTGGTTGAATAACGAAATTAATGAATGGAAGAATGAATGGATTAAGTCCAGTAGATGAAAAATGATAATAGTTTACAGAATCTTATCCGTCGCATTGGATTGCTATTGACTACCGTGTATGCAATGCAACCAAACAACCAACCAAACAGACAACCAAACAAACAGCCAAACAGACAAACTGACCATTTGTGTAATTGATGGAAAATAATTACGATTATGTCAGTAATAGTGCTACTGTGGGGAATGTATTTTAACTGACGAAAATCACACTTTATATGACTTGATGACGGCCGGAGTTTCAATTTTCTCTGAAGAACATTTACATTTGCCCCCTTTTCTCCCCCGCTAGATTGTGAACTGATCAGTCCTGTACATCAATCATACCCTTTGTTAGACAATTTTTTAATGACAGAAAACGGGCGTTGACAAAGAAACGGACAAAAGTTTCAGCCACAATTAAATGGGCAGTGAGTAAGTAGGGCGGGGTTACATAAAGACACACATGGGCACTGTTCAATGATCTGAGTCTCATTTTTGTCTAGATTTAAGAAACAACGTTTGCTGACAACGGCGTTAATAGATTGTTTGAACGGTTTTTAGAGTGTTTTAGAGTCTGTATGGTATAGTTTGCTTAGGGTGCTTATCAACCGCGCCGCGCAGAATCCATACATAGCTTTCGGGGGTATTCTTTTGTTTCTTTCTCTCGTTGTCTTAAATCTTTGCACGATCTGTTGAAAGTTAAGTCTGATACGAGCGGTCTTGTTGTGCGTGCGATGTTTAAGATGGTTTCTCGATCTAGTTGTCTTGTGCTAAATATTCCTTGTCATTTACGGCAGTCGGACCAATGTGATTTCGCCTCGGCGGCAGCAGACTACTAGTGTAAAAAGTTGGCTCAAAAAAGATTAAAGGTGTCTGTAGGTTATAGCATATATACAAACTCTTAATATTCTAACAATTAAATGTGGTAAAAAAAGTGGTAAATCGATCAGTAGATGAATGTATAGCCGGACCGCCTGTGTATTTCATCAGAGCGTGTGCATTTACACGTAGTTGAAGATTAAGTGTTGCTGTAGAAGATGTTACGAATGAAACGCGTAGTATATTGAAATGATAATCCATAGTAACATTTTTCCTGTCTCCATTACAGCATACAATAGTCCTGTGACTGATCCAACCTCGGAGAGGTCCAGACATGCGCACCATGCGGTGGGCCCTGCTGGTTCTCCTAGCGACTATCGCCTGCACTGCAGCGGGGGACGTTCTTAGTGACATCGACAAAAATGCCATCGATGTTGAGGTTTGCTCACGTTTTATTGCTACTATGTAAACTTTATTTGCACTTTATCAGGATCATTAAAAGCTTACAAAACTGTGCGTTGAAATTTAAATGTTAAAATGTTTCTTGCAAATGCCTACCAAAATTCTAATGTCCAATATCAAGATCTTTCCTTATTGCTAATATCACCTAATATAAGATACAAACAGGAACCTGGAAACTTGCAGTTTGATTTCGATTATCATTTGCACATATAATTTCATTATTATAACATTTAACACGCGCACATCAATATCTTTACATTTCCAGATCAAACCATGCAGCGCGTCGGCTGTATATGTTGAGAGCCTACAGATATTGTTTCGAGTCGGTTGAAATTGACATGTTTATAATATTATGTTCCAGGATCAGCTGTTGGATAGAGAAGATGCCCTGGAAGGGGAGTTAACCGAGACGGTATGTCATGGTCGTGTTGTATAATACAATTATTTTATTCTTAATCAAAAGGAGGGTATTGTTTGTAGTTGTGTTCGCGCCTACAACTGAATATTTTTTTGACAGATTTGTATCAATTCGTTATGTGCGTAGTTATCGAGGTCCCTACAAATCATGACGATTTCTGGGGCGCCCCCTAGCAGAGTTTTCATGCACTTCAGCAATACTGGTGAAACCTGGCCTCTACCAGGCTCCGCGGATCGCTGGGAAAATAGTAGAAATTTGGCCAAATAGCGCAAATAGTATGCTAAGAGCAGCCGGAAACGGACAGAGGGTCCAATAGGAAATCCAAGGAGCACATTGGACCCTCTATCCGTAGCCGACTACCCTTAGCATACTGACTTACTTGACTTAATCCTTTTCGCCCCTTCGGGACCATAGGGCCTCAGTGGTTAGTCTCCATCTCTTCCAACCTTATCCATAGCCAACTACCCTTAGCATACTATTTAGTCCATTTGGCCAATTTCTGCTATTTTCCCAGCGATCCACGGGGCCTGGTAGAGGCTTACCAAAACCACCTTCTTGAAAGTAGTGTGGTATCAGCACAGTCAACGGACCCGCAATAGGATGGAAATGGCTGGGATGGACTAATGAAAGGAGACAGGGGGGTCACTAACATCCGTTAGAGCTGGGGCCTTGACATTACGAAATTCAAAAAAAAAAACTCTAGATATTTCACGGAGGTTTAAAATCATGTATTTCTTGTTGCTGAAGGATGAGGACGAGTTGGTGGATGAGGGCCAGAGAGGCTTATTTGACCATGATCACGAAGAAAGGCAGTTCTCAGGCGGAGGTACTTCCGGAGGAGGAGGAGGTGGGTTTTCGGGATCGGGAACAACAGGTAGAGGAATGTTAAAGTTGAGCATTGCTTAAAATCATCAAATATAGGACGCGTTGAAATTAATTCTGATGTGAAATGAATTCTGATGCGGCTGGCTGTTATGACGCCCCTACGACCACTGAGGTCATGGGTCATGAGTGAGGGAGTAACATAGGCCATGGAGCTAATACATGTATATATCCTTCCCTTTTGGATATTGATACACTTTTGACTTTAATAGTGATGCTTGGATTTGGATTTATTGGGATTGCAACAGTGAAATACACGTGGGACACAGGCAGCTATTGCTGATGTTGTACCCGATTTTTACATTTTTACACTTCGGGGAAAATCGTGTTAAGTGCCCTTTTCCCAAAGGCACCTGATCGGTGGCAGCAGGGGATTCGAACCCGGGACCCCTTGGTTCTGAGTCGGAAATCCTGCTTTTCGCCACACGACCCCACACTTGATCAATTGAAAAAGTCCAACATTTCGTCACAGGTGCAAAGTACATCAGCCTGGGCTGCTGGAAAGACAGCAGCAATCGGGCCATCCCCACACTGGAGAAAACGGACGCCCGACTGGACGGGTCGTACCGCGCTCGTGCTAACGCCATCGAGAAGTGCTACCAGGTGCGCTAATGTTTGTTTATTGCAATCATGTATCACAATGTAAACGGAGATATAGTTTTTGGTGCGTCTGTGTGTCTGTCTGTGTGTGTTTCCGGACTACTGTAGTCAGCATAACTCAAGAACATCTTGATGGATTACAATGATATTTGGTACGTAAACAGGTGTTGGGAAGCCGATATTCGAGGTCGATTTTGCCCCCCCTGGTATGTGACCTCGGTACTGCAGCAGATCTTCTGTTTTTTGTATCTTTTGATCTGGAGGTACAATGGACTAATTCTAGCTGAAGCAAACATGTCTCCCAATGACGCTGTTCAGCATATAATGGGGAAATGTGACAACGATGCAAATAAGGTTTCATGCAATTAACAGGAAATAACATTAAATCAGGTTGACACTTACTGTAATGAAATAACAGTTGATTTGACATTGCTTTAAATCGATTGGAAATTGTAATAAAATGGCACACCTGAGAGCAAGATACCTAGGTATAGTATAGTAGATAGCATAGTCAAGGACATGGGGAATGATCGAAGAGAAACATTTCAGAAACAATATTTGTCTAATAAAGAAACCGTCCCCACACAGGTTGCCAAGTCTCGCGGGTTCTCCGTCTTTGCTGTCCAACATGGCGGCTGGTGTGCCGGATCTGCCAACGCTCTCGCCACCTACCGGAGGTACGGACCCACTTCGGGATGCAAGAAGGACGGGGAAGGAGGCGGCTGGGCGAACGAAGTCTACATGATTACAGGTAAGGTGGAACATCCATTGGGATATGGAGCTTAAAACTAGTGGATTATCCTGAAGCTTCGTACAAGATGTTCATCATAGATAGGGGACTTCAACACATCACCAATATGATTGTGTGACCCTGCAGATTCTAGCGGAGAAACAGCGGCAACAGGGAGTACCTTTGCCTATACTGCATTTTATGTTTAAAAGCAAAGAAACAAAAGAGTCACCAGACAAACAATTCTAATGGAATTCTTGTTCGCATTTAGTAGAGATACGTGTAATAAGAGCAGGCTATGAATATGCAGCATATATTAAGGGGAATAATCTCAACCTTTCTTGCTTTTGTTCCAGGCGCCCCAATAGCATTGCCTGTTGGTAAGTAATTTTACATATTTTGTCAGTTTGATATATGACAGTTTTCTTAACCTTTGTTGCGGTTTCAGTCATCGACTGGCTTCTTGTATAATAGATGCAAGATATCAATGTCAGATTTGCATTGAAAAAAAACGACTCGACATGAATCGTCTCTATTGTTAAATTTTGAACATGTTTTGCAGGATTTGTCCCCAAGCCTTACTTCAGCATTGGCTGTTGGAGGGACACGGGAAACCGCGCCATTCCTACTCTGGAGGGGAAAGACGCCCGTTTGGACGGCAGCTATCGCGCACGCGCCAACGCCATCGAGAAATGCTACCAGGTGGCCAAGTCGCTTGGCTTCCGAGCCTTCGCGGTCCAACATGGCGGGTGGTGTGCCGGATCGGCTGACGGCCACACAACATACAAGAAGTACGGACCTTATTCAACGTGTAAACACGACGGGGAAGGCGGACCATGGGGCAATGAGGTTTATCTCATATCAGGTATTGTGTCTTCTACTTAGAACGAGATCGTGCCTTTTTGGTTACATTTCTATAACGTCGAGGAATGTCATGTTTAATGATTCAATTCCGATTGACTTTCGATGAAGGCGATATTGATAATGACCTGCATCAAATCATGTTAATGTTCTAACCTTCTAAGCTATAATATTGTTCAATTTGTCTTTCAGATGTTTTCATGCCCAAGAAAGGTGAGTAGACCAATCACTAGCTATCTTGCTACGTCACGTCAGAATCTGTTATTACCTTCTCAGAAATTCTAAACAGAACAATTTCTTTACGTACCTTTGAAAAAAAGATTCCATATGTTTAGGAACCATTCACGTGCGACATATCTGGCTGAGTTTGTGAATGAGAGAACAAAATAGCCAGAAAATGACCTAGACTTGTCACCCTCCCGATCATGTAACTTTTAATGACTAAAACGACACCAAACTTCAAGGCCAGGTCTTCGGACTAGGTAGAAAAGTATTGAGTAACCACTGGTAACCATAGTAACACGGGCTGGTCTAAGTATATTCTATGCTAGGCCACCCTCCTGTCAAAATAAGAAAACATAAGGCAGAAATCGAATCATAAAAACTGTGATGATATTTTTCTTTTCTTTTTCTTCCAATTTTTAGTTCGTGGATGATGATGAGTTCCACATAGTAGGATGTCATCTGATTCCTCTCATGTGATTCGATGATAATTACACTTGATCAAACGGAAGAGTTGGATATTTCCCCACAGGTGGAGCAATGCAGGGTCCGAAGTACATCAGCCTAGGTTGCTGGAAAGAAGGCACCAATCGAGCCATCCCCACCCTGGAGAAAACGGATGCCAGACTGGACGGGACTTACAGAAAACGGGCTGACGCCATCGAGAAGTGCTACCAGGTTCGCTGATGTTTGTTTGTCCTTGCTGAAGTAAACATGTCTCAGACTTTTCAGTCCATGGCGTGGAACAGCGACGGCAATGGTATAAATGAAGTTCAGATTTCAAATAATCATCGTAGTAGTAGTAGTCCACTGTTTTCTGCTGCTGCAGTAGTTGAAACATCCTGCAGCCGCATCATCGTACTGCTCGGTATAGTACATTAGGATTCTCTTTGCTTGGCTTCGCTAACGAAGATTGCAGGGGTAGGGTCCACTTATGGTACATGCCCTCTGGTGGCTTTTAATTAGAAATGAAATAGAATGAAATCGCGTTACATATTTAAAAAAAGACGAGCTATGTTTGTAGCTTCGTTGTTAAAAACTGGCACAAATGGAATCAAGGTTACTCAATATGGCATTGATAGAGTAATTGGTTGGTTGTTAATTTCAGGCGAGAAGTCTCATATTAATGTTAATGAAACCGTGCCCTTCTAGGTGGCCAAGTCTCGCGGGTTCTCCGTCTTTGCTGTCCAAAATGGCGGCTATTGTGTCGGCTCGGCTACTGCTCTCGGTACCTACCGGAAGTACGGCCGCAGGACGGGGTGCAAGGCCGACGGAGAAGGAGGGGTCGGGGCGAACGAGGTCTACCTCATCATAACAGGTGAGGTGAAACACCCTTTTGAACAGGAGGACTGTTATGATAGGTGTGACCCCCGACACCAGATAATGGTATGACCCAGAATGACCAGGAACCCAGGGGGCATAGGGGGCTTGGGCTGGGAGAGGTCTGGGATCAGTTACACAGGAAGTTGACCATAAAATGGGCCCCAATGAGGATGCTTGTGCGACCAGTGGAATAAATGTAGTTTGCAGAGACCTAATTTCGTATCTCCTGATGTTTGAATGAACCTTCGATTCGTTAGAATCGTCACAAGGACCATAACATTAAAATGACGCTATCAGTATGGCTCTGCATTTCAATAGACTTAACCACTTACAACAAGAACACCTGAGATAGAAGAGTTGACCCCTTTCACACATAGATTTCAGACCCTCTTATCCGATTGACAAATAATAAATGGTTTATTGGTCCGAAATTACCCATGCAATGGCAGCCAATGCTGAATTGCTGCAGGATTTACAATCACATAATATACAATAATACAGAAGATACATATTTGCACACTTGCACTTTATGAAACTGTCGCAAGGGTCTGGCGGCTGCTATCAGGCGCCACCAGATGACCTCAATACGACCTTCCCCAACCAAAGTCAGGTACCCATTCACACCTGGGTGGAGTGAGGAAATTCGTGTAAAGTGCCTTTCCCAAGGGCACAGCATCGGGGCATACCGGTGGTTTCAAACCCGGGACCTCTCGGTTCTGGGCGCAACGCCCTACGGATTGCGCCACACGATGCCACATAATTTAGCAGCGCTGAGTTAATTAAAGCTATGCTGCATGTGGTATTCAGAAACGCACAAAGGGACAGGTGGACCCACAGACTGACGGATAGACGGAACGCAATACGGATCATGAGAGCGAGCCAGCAAGGGAGGGAGAGAGAGAGGGGGAGGGAGAGAGGGGGAAGGGGAGAGGGAGAGGGAGGGAAATAGATAGAGAGCGACAGAGATGGAGAGAGGGAGACAGAGAGAGAGAGAGAGAGAGAGAGAGGCAGAGAGAGATATAGAGAGAAAGAGAGGGGGCAGAAATAGAGATGGGGAGGGAGGGAGAAGGAGGGAGGGAGAGATAGAGAGAGAACGAGAGAGAGGGGGAGAGGGGAGAGAGAGGGGAGAGAGAGAGGGAGAGAGAGGGAGGGAGGGAGATAGAGAGGGACAGAGAGAGAGGGGGAGAGAGAGACGGAGAGAGAGATAAAGAGAAGGGGAGGGCAGAGAGACAGAGAGAGAGAGAGAAAGAGAGAGAGAGAGAGAGAGAGAGACAGAGAGAGACAGAGATAGACGGGCTATGAATATTATTATGTACTCGAAAACGTATGGGTGATTTTTGTTAACATCTTCTGTATTTTTTTCCAGGCGCCCCCATGGCCTTGCCTAAGGGTAAGTCATTCTACCTTAAAGTTTCCTGATTAAATTTCTTTGTGGTTTTAATCGCTGAACCTACATTTATCTAACATGAAGAAAATATCAATGCCAGGCTACTAATGGACAAAGCGACTCAACACACGCATCGTTTGGTTGTTTAACTGTGCATGTTTCTACAGGATATGTGGCCAAGCCTTACATCAGCATTGGCTGTTGGAGGGACACGGGAGCCCGCGCCATTCCTACTCTGGAGGGGAAAGACAAACGTTTAGACGGCAGCTATACCTCACGCACAGAAGCCATCGAAAAGTGCTACCAGGTGGCCAAGTCGCGTGGCTTCCGTATCTTTGCGGTCCAAAATGGCGGCTGGTGTGCCGGATCTGCCTACGCCTACCGAACCTACAGGAAGTACGGAGCATCAGCATCCTGTAAGAAAGACGGGGAAGGAGGAGCCTGGGCAAATGAGGTTTACCTCATCTCAGGTATTGTAGTTTTCTGTCTGGACCTAGAAAATCGCATTTTTTTTCTTAGTACCTTTTATCCATCATGCGTATAATGACTTTATTTCCATAATTAATAAGTCATGAGATGTCACTAGAAATTTAAGCATGATATGACAAAGGAATAAAATCACGGAACCCTAGCTTTAACATCTAAGTCGATTTGTTTAAACTATCCACATCGTCTCGATATAATTATCTACTACAATTTTTTATTTTACTAAAGATGTTATTTTGTCTTTCAGATGTTGTTAGCGCAAACAAGGGAGGTGAGTAGGCCAATTTAGTTGTCTTCAGACATCGTGTTAAATCACGTACGATTAGATAACGCTGCCCTCCGACATACATATTTTAATACGTTTACGTCCCTATGTATTTTGAGCATATGCCGTTTTGTATATGTTAAAAAAGCAATATCAGCAAGAACTCTGAGTAGACTCCGTAAACATAGCCTCCTTCGCAGACTTCCTATGACAGCGGCGTATATATTGGGGGGGGGGGGAGGTTCTATAATGGGAGTTGTGTAGCCGAGGGAGTTGTGTAGCCGAGGGACGGCCGCTGTTGAACAGCGGCCGTCCCTCGGCTACACAACTCCCTTTAGAGAGCACCCCCCCCCCCCCCCCATATATACGCCGCTGTCATAGGAAGTCTGCGAAGGAGGCTACCGTAAACAGCCGATTCTGTTACACTTGAAGACTTCTCTTTTTTCATTTTCACCGACCAGAAAAATGCCAGGATCAGGAGGACAAAGGTGCATCCTACCGAGGAACAGTTGCTGTGACCAGAAGTGGCAAGACGTGTCAGCGCTGGGACAGCCAGACGCCTCAGAAGCACGACAACACACCTGAGAAATATCCGTTATCTGGCCTTGGTCAGAACTACTGCCGGAATCCGGACGGCAAGAGCGGAGTCTGGTGCTACACCACGGATCCCGGAACGGAGTTTGAGTTTTGTGACGTTCCAGTCTGTGGTAAGGTTGGCTTCTTTTATCGGAGAAAAGCCTGCGGCTTTAAATCTTTAAAAAGAGCGGGTTTTCGTAGCTTTCGTGTTCTCCCCTTTTTAACTGTTTCTACTACTGATATCTACTTAATAATATGTATTCATTATGTTAAAGTTTTTAAACATTTAAACATTTTAATTACTATTGTTTGATTACTTGTTAGGTAACTTGTGGGACCAAACCATGTTGGGGATGGGGGAAAATGTACCAGGTGGAGACGTCTCAAAAGACACTTTGTCATGTCTGATTTGTCTAACCCATTGAACTAAATGCTTTCTATTTATCAGCTAGATACTTTAGTGAGGTGTTTTGTCCAACTGTTTACTCTATCTACGTGGTATGCACGTATTTAAGCTGTTCTTACAATGATCTGATTCGCGTCACTACAGCCGGACCAGAGTACATCAGCCTGGGTTGTTGGAAAGACAGCAGCAATCGAGCCATCACCCTGCTGGAGAAAACAGACGAACGGCTTGACGGGAAATTCCGCGCCCGTGATGACGCCATCGAGAAGTGCTACCAGGTACACTTACATTTTTTCATTCTAGCAGACGCAGATATGACTCCAGCTGAGATATTTCTGTAAGTGGGATCAATGAAAATATGAAATTCAAAAAACAGGTAATTTGCTATTTGAAACTCAAAGCATTGTAACACGCTCTGGTATTAGTTGAGTGGTTATAATTAGAGAATGAAAAAAGTTGTATGTCGAAATATGACTGAGGTAACTGTTTTCACCTATAGGTCGCCAAATCTCGCGGGTTCTTCATCTTTGCTGTCCAATATGGCGGTCAGTGTTTCGGTAGCGGCTCTACTAATGCTCTCGCCACCTACCGGAGGTACGGACCCTCTTCGGCATGTAAGAAGGACGGGGAAGGAGGATACTATGCGAACGAAGTCTACATGATTACAGGTAAGGTGGAACATCCATTGGAACATATGGAGAGCAGAACATAACCTTAATCCTCCCTCTCACTGGACTCGCGGCGTCGCTGTGTCCTAAACTGGATTTGCGTTTCCCTTGACTTTATAAAGGGAATACTATTCAAGACGTACAAGTATGACCAAGACGACAACAAAACACATAAAGCTTAAAAAGATTATTTTTGTCGATGGAATTCGTTGATTACTTTGTCAATTCGATCGGCCGTAGCGACGCCGCCAGCGTGCCGAAGGTCCAGTAAGAGGGGTAGACGTATCATTAAATATTGTACTTCAAGAACGTCAGAGATAGCATACCTCAAACCATTACCCATATTGCCTTGTGACCATTGTTTGGAGGTAAAAAAGATACACTTAATCAGCAAAACGGCAATCTAAAAGAAATGTTCCTTTGGTTTGAAATGATAACTTATTAGAGTATTTCTAAGATCCTTGTGAGTAATTCTGGTCAACTTTTATTTTTTATTTTCCAGGTGCAACCAAAACTTTGCCTCCCGGTAAGTCATTTTACACAATTTGTCTTGCGATATTACATTAACTTTTCTCCTTGTAAATTCAATCATTGAGCCATGCTGTATCTAGCATATCAAAATTCCAGTGCCAAATGGCCTAATCTCAAACGTCTCATTGGTAAGTAAACATTGTACATTTTTTCAAAGGATTTGTAGCTAAGCCGTACTACAGCGTTGGCTGTTGGAGGGACACGGGGAATCGCGCCATTCCGACTCTGGAAGGGAAAGACAAACGTTTAGATGGCACCTATACCGTTCGCGTCGACGCCATCGAGAAGTGCTACCAGGTGGCCAAGTCGCTTGGCTTCCGAGCCTTCGCGGTCCAACATGGCGGGTGGTGTGCCGGATCGGCTACTGCCCACAAAACCTACAAGAAGTACGGACCCTACACAACGTGCAGTTACAACGGGAGAGGGGGAGCCTGGGGCAATGAGGTTTATCTCATATCAGGTATTCTGCCTTTTATCTGGATTTTTTCTGGTCATGTGCATTTTAATTCAACGCTTAGGATTATATGATGGCTCGTTTGTGAAGGTTAGACATCCAGGAAAACAGAATATAAGGAGAATTCTTACATGATGGCTCGTTACATTTTAATGAAGAATGCTTTGCAAAACATCTCCTTCATATTGTTATCATTGTCTAGCCCTTTAAGCTATAATATTGTTATACATTTTTTGTTTTATTATACTACATTATTTTACAATATTGTACATTTGTTGTATAATATTGTTATTCTGTTTTTCAGATCGTTTAAACCCAAATAAAGGAGGTGAGTTGGCAGGTTTGGCATATATGCAACTATTGTAATACATCACTGAATATTACGTTACTCTCCTCTCTAGCATGGCTGTTTTCTGTCTGTACGTCCTAAAAAAAGTCCCATACGTTTTAAAACAGTCTACGTCAGGCTTATCGCGTTATGGTTGTGTAGAAAACGTAAGATGCAAGAAATCAAAATAGATTCCTCGATTCAAATGACGAATCTAAAGTCGAACGAACGCAGAACATATTTGGTACTGGGTAGGTAGAACCAAGCACCATAGTGCTATAGACTGATCTAAGTACACACTATGCCACACTTCTGCGCTACTAAACATTTACAAGCATCCCACTGTATTAGGTCACAGATTGTTTGTCATTCTTTCTGTTATTCAGGCTGACATTGAAACAATGCCATCAGGTACAATGCCATCAGGTGCGTACCTTTTTTGGCTTTGATGATAATAATTCATCAAAGAAACAGTTAAACATTTTCTTATATTTTGCCAGGGGGAGAGGTTGCAAAATTCCAAGGTCCAAAGTACATCAGCCTGGGTTGCTGGAAAGACAGCACCTCCAATCGGGCCATCCCCACCCTGGAGAAAACGGACGAACGGCTGGACGGGACTTACAGCAAACGTGCTGACGCCATCGAGAAGTGCTACCAGGTACATTCAAGTTTGCTTGTTACAACAGACGTAAACATATCTTTAACTGACACTTTTCAGTGGGAGGTGGAAACGATGACGAAATGTATGTAATTGAAGTCATATACATAGAATCGTAAATTTTATAAGATTATTACTTGAAGAATTAAATGAGGACTTAACTTAAACTGCAAATGCCAACATGCAAACAAAATAATAGACTTACCTTTGGCATTGCGTAAAATCAACATAGAATAATCTATACTGATATTGTCTAGTAAATTTACCACATGAAATCGTTAAACACGAAAACAATGGAGCTCACACTATCTGTAAAATAGTTAGTTAGTAAGGAAGGACAAATGTTGAGGAACAAATCGTATATCATTGGTCCTATAAGTAAGAAACCGTGCCCTTATAGGTGGCCAAGTCTCGTGGGTTCTCCGTCTTTGCTGTTCAACATGGCGGCCAGTGTTTCGGCTCTGCTACTGGTCTCGGCACCTACCGGAAGCACGGACGCACGACGACATGTAATGCCAATGGAAAGGGGGCGTCATCGGCCAACGAAGTCTACCTGATTCCAACAGGTAAGATGGAACATTCTTGGAACATGGGAACCATAATATCAGAACAACACTAATGCCTCTGTATTCAATGACAAGACTATATGCTTAACATTTTACGACAAGATTATCAGAGATATCAGACTTTGTCGATTTACCCGTTTCGTTTTCTTACCCTTCCAACCCAGCTGTCAAACAGCAATACTTATAATTAGCTTATGTCTAAGCTACAATTAGCAGTAAAAAGCAAACACAAAGAAAAAGACAAACAAACAAACATACATATTAACAAACATCATGCAATACTTCACTCCTTTGAGTTAAACGAGATGGGAAGATTTAGGACTATGAAGTAAATTTCCATGTTACATAACTATAACGTAGAATTCTTTGATCAGAACGTTTAAAATTTGAAAGTCTAGACATGAATATCAAAACATGTTATAAACTATGTGTCCGAAAACTTGTTAATGATGCCTTTCAACATCTCCTGTATTTTTCCAGGCGCCCCTATGGCCTTGCCTAAGGGTAAGTCATTTTTTCCTCTTTTCTCTCCTTGCCAGATTATTTCACATTAACGTTTCCTGTGGTTTCAATCATTCAGCCTGTTTTTTTTAATCAAACATGAATAAATGCCAAAGTCGCTTGCTCATAGACAACGCGACCCAGCCTAAAGCATAATATGGTTGTTTGATTGACGCTGTGTATGTTTCTACAGGATATGTGGCCAAGCCTTACATCAGCATTGGCTGTTGGAGGGACACGGGAACCCGCGCCATTCCCACTCTGGAGGGGAAAGACAAACGTTTAGACGGCAGCTATACCTCACGCACAGAAGCCATCGAAAAGTGCTACCAGGTGGCCAAGTCGCGTGGCTTCCGTATCTTTGCGGTCCAAAATGGCGGCTGGTGTGCCGGATCTGCCTACGCCTACCGAACCTACAGGAAGTACGGAGCATCAGCATCCTGTAAGAAAGACGGGGAAGGAGGAGCCTGGGCAAATGAGGTGTATCTCATCTCAGGTATTGTAGTTTTCTGTCTGGACCTAGAAAATCGCATTTTTTTCTTAGTACCTTTTATCCCTCATGCGTATAATGACTTTATTTGCATAATTAATAAGTCATGAGATGTCACTAGAAATTTAAGCATGATATGACAAAGGAATAAAATCGTGGAACCCTTGCTTTTACATCTAAGTCGATTTGTTTAAACTATCCACATCGTCTCGATACAACTATCTACTACAATCTTTTTTTACTAAAGATGTGTTTTGTTTTTCAGATGTTGTTAGTGCAAACAAAGGAGGTGAGTAGGCCAATTCAGTTGTCCTCATACATCGTGTCAAATCACGTACAAATCAATTACTCATCCGTCGAACATGCAAGATATTTTCTTCTTTAATGTCCCTATCTGATGCAAACCATTTCATTTATGTTCAAATAGCAATATCAGCAACAAAATTGAATAGGCTCTTTAACCAACCGGTTATGTTACAATCAAAGCCAACTACTTTTTTCTTTACATTACAGAAAAATGCCAGGATCTGGAGGGAAAAGGGGCATCCTACCGAGGAACAGTTGCTGTGACCAGAAGTGGCAAGACGTGTCAGCGCTGGGACAGCCAGACGCCTCAGAAGCACGACAACACACCTGACAAATATCCGTTATCTGGTCTGGGTCAGAACTACTGCCGGAATCCGGACGGCAAGAGCGGAGTTTGGTGCTACACCACGGATCCCGGCACGGAGTTTGAGTTTTGTGACGTGCCAGTCTGTGGTGAGGTTGGCTTCTTTTATCTTAGAAATGCCTGCGGCTTTAAATCTTCAAAAAGAGCCACTTTTTGTAGCTCATGTGTTCCCTTTTGAATTATATTATCACTAATATGTACTTAATAATATTCACATGTTAAAGTCTTTACATAATTAAATATTTGAAACGCTATTGTTTGAATACTTTTTATGTAACTTGTGGGACAAAGCCATGTTTGGGATGGTGGAATAGTTGTATAGGTTTACAGATCAACGCTCCATTGAATTTTAGATGGCTTGTAGCCTGCTATGTGACTCTTACGGGCTGAGGCGGAATAGTTGAAAATTGGCAAGATGTTGAAGTCATAAGATAACACTGTGTGATTACTGAGGTGTCTAATCTATTGAACACAATGCTTTCTATTTATCAGCTAGGTACTTTAGTGAGGGATTGTGTCCAACTGTTTACTCTATCTACGTGATATGCACGTATTTAAGCTGTACTTACAATGATCTGATTCTCGTCACTACAGCCGGACCAGAGTACATCAGCCTGGGTTGTTGGAAAGATAGCAGCAATCGAGCAATCACCCTGCTGGAGAAAACAGACGACCGGCTTGACGGGAAATTCCGCGCCCGTGACGACGCCATCGAGAAGTGTTACCAGGTACACTAACATTTATTCATTCTAGCAGACGCAGATATGTCTCCAGCTGAGACATTTCTGTAAATGGGATCAATGAAAATATGAAATTCAAAAAACAGGTAATTTGCTATTTGAAACTAAAAGCATTGTAACACGTTCTGGTATTAGTTGAGTGGTTATAATTAGAGACTGAAAAAAGTTGTATGTCGAAATATGACTGAGGTAACTGTTTTCACCTATAGGTCGCCAAATCTCGCGGGTTCTTCATCTTTGCTGTCCAATATGGCGGTCAGTGTTTCGGTAGCGGCTCTACTACTGCTCTCGCTAACTACCGGAGGTACGGACCCTCTTCGGCATGTAAGAAGGACGGGGAAGGAGGATACTATGCGAACGAAGTCTACATGATTACAGGTAAGGTGGAACATCCATTGGAACATATGGAGAGCAGAACAGAACCTTAATCCTCCCTCTCACTGGACCCGCGGCGTCGCTGCGTCCTAAACTGGATTTGTGTTTCCCTTGACTTTATAAAGGGAATACTATTCAAGACGTACAAGTATGACCAAGAGGACAACAAAACACATAAAGCTTAAAAAGATTATTTTGGTCGATGGAATTCGTTGATTACTTTGTCAATTCGATCGGCCGCAGCGACGCTGCCAGCGTGCCGAAGGTCCAGTAAGAGAGGGGCTTTAACAATAGTGCTTCTTTACGTAGACGTATCATTAAATATTGTACTTCAAGAACGTCAGAGATAGCATACCTCAAACCATTACCCATATTGCCTTGTGACCATTGTTTGGAGGTAAAAAAGATACACTTAATCAGCAAAACGGCAATCTAAAAGAAATGTTTCTTTGGTTTGAAATGATAATATAACTTATTAGAGTATTTCTAAGATCCTTGTGAGTAATTCTGGTCAACTTTTATTTTATTTATTTTCCAGGTGCAACCAAAACTTTGCCTCCCGGTAAGTCATTTTACACAATTTGTCTTGCGATATTACATTAACTTTCTCCTTGTAAATTCAATCATTGAGCCATGCTGTATCTAGCATATCAAAATTCCAGTGCCAAATGGCCTAATCTCAAACGTCACATTGGTAAGTAAACATTGTACATTTTTTCAAAGGATTTGTAGCTAAGCCGTACTACAGCGTTGGCTGTTGGAGGGACACGGGGAATCGCGCCATTCCGACTCTGGAAGGGAAAGACAAACGTTTAGATGGCACCTATACCGTTCGCGTCGACGCCATCGAGAAGTGCTACCAGGTGGCCAAGTCGCTTGGCTTCCGAGCCTTCGCGGTCCAACATGGCGGGTGGTGTGCCGGATCGGCTACTGCCCACAAAACCTACAAGAAGTACGGACCCTACACAACGTGCAGTTACAACGGGAGAGGGGGAGCCTGGGGCAATGAGGTTTATCTCATATCAGGTATTGTGCCTTTTATCTGGATTTTTTCTGGTCATGAGCATTTTAATTCAACGCTTAGGATTATATGATGGCTCGTTTGTGAAGGTTAGACATCTAGGAAAACAGAATATAAGGAGAATTCTTACATGATGGCTCGTTACATTTTAATGAGGAATGCTTTGTAAAACGTCTCCTTCATATTGTTATCATTGTCTAGCCCTTTAAGCTATAATATTGTTGTACATTTTTGTTTTATTTTGTACATTTTTGTTTGATACATTTGTTGTATAATATTGTTATTCTGTTTTTCAGATCGTTTAAACCCAAAGAAAGGAGGTGAGTAGGCAGGTTTGACATATATGCAACTATTGTAATACATCACTGAATGTTGCGTTACGCTCCTCGCTAGCATGACTGTTTTCTGTCTGGACGTCCAAAAAAAAGTCCCATACGTTTTAAAACAATCTACGTCAGGCTTATCGCGTTATGGTTGTGTAGAAAACGTAAGATGCAAGAAATCAAAATAGATTCCTCGATTCAAATGACGAATCTAAAGTCGAACGAACGCAGAACATATTTGGTACTGGCCATGGGTAGGTAGAACCAAGCACCATAGTGCTATAGACTGATCTAAGTACACACTATGCCACACTTCTGCGCTACTAAACATTTACAAGCATCCCACTGTATTAGGTCACAGATTGTTTGTCATTCTTTCTGTTATTCAGGCTGACATTGAAACAATGCCATCAGGTACAATGCCATCAGGTGCGTACCTTTTTTGGCTTTGATGATAATAATTCATCAAAGAAACAGTTAAACATTTTCTTATATTTTGCCAGGGGGAGAGGTTGCAAAATTCCAAGGTCCAAAGTACATCAGCCTGGGTTGCTGGAAAGACAGCACCTCCAATCGGGCCATCCCAACCCTGGAGAAAACAGACGAACGGCTGGACGGGACTTACAGCAAACGTGCTGACGCCATCGAGAAGTGCTACCAGGTACATTCAAGTTTGCTTGTTACAACAGACGTAAACATATCTCTAACTGACACTTTTCAGTGGGAGGTGGAAACGGTGACGAAATGTATGTAATTGAAGTCATATACATAGAATCGTAAATTTTATAAGATTATTACTTGAAAGATTAAATGAGGACTTAACTTAAACTGCAAATGCCAACATGCAAACAAAATAATAGACTTACCTTTGGCATTGCGTAAAATCAACATAGAATAATCTATACTGATATTGTCTAGTAAATTTACCACATGAAATCGTTAAACACGAAAACAATGGAGCTCACACTATCTGTAAAATAGTTAGTTAGTAAGGAAGGAAAAATTTTGAGGAACAAATCGTATATCATTGGTCCTATAAGTAAGAAACCGTGCCCTTATAGGTGGCCAAGTCTCGTGGGTTCTCCGTCTTTGCTGTTCAACATGGCGGCCAGTGTTTCGGCTCTGCTACTGGTCTCGGCACCTACCGGAAGCACGGACGCACGACGACATGTAATGCCAATGGAAAGGGGGCGTCATCGGCCAACGAAGTCTACCTGATTCCAACAGGTAAGGTGGAACATCCTTTGAAACATGGGAACCATAATATCAGAACAACACTAATGCCTCTGTATTCAATGACAAGACTATATGCTTCACATTTTACGACAAGATTATCAGAGATATCAGACTTTGTCGATTTACCCGTTTTGTTTTCTTACCCTTCCAACCCGGCTGTCAAACAGCAATACTTATAATTAGCTTATGTCTAAGCTTCAATTAGCAGTAAAAAGCAAACACAAAGAAAAAGACAAACAAACAAACATACATATTAACAAACATCATGCAATACTTCACTCCTTTGAGTTAAACGAGATGGGAAGATTTAGGACTATGAAGTAAATTTCCATGTTACATAACTATAACGTAGAATTCTTTGATCAGAACGTTTAAAATTTGAAAGTCTAGACATGAATATCAAAACATGTTATAAACTATGTGTCCGAAAACTTGTTAATGATGCCTTTCAACATCTCCTGTATTTTTCCAGGCGCCCCTATGGCCTTGCCTAAGGGTAAGTCATTTTTTCCTCTTTTCTCTCCTTGACAGATTATTTCACATTTACGTTTCCTGTGGTTTCAATCATTGAGCCTGTTTTTTTAAATCAAACATGAATAAATGCCAAAGTCGCTTGCTCATAGACAACGCGACCCAGCCTAAAGCATAATATGGTTGTTTGATTGACGCTGTGTATGTTTCTACAGGATATGTGGCCAAGCCTTACATCAGCATTGGCTGTTGGAGGGACACGGGAACCCGCGCCATTCCTACTCTGGAGGGGAAAGACAAACGTTTAGACGGTAGCTATACCTCACGCACAGAAGCCATCGAAAAGTGCTACCAGGTGGCCAAGTCGCGCGGCTACCGTATCTTTGCTGTCCAAAATGGCGGCTGGTGTGCCGGATCTGCCTACGCTTACCGAACCTATAGGAAGTACGGAGCATCAGCATCCTGTAAGAAAGACGGGGAAGGAGGAGCCTGGGCAAATGAGGTTTATCTCATCTCAGGTATTGTAGTTTTCTGTCTGGACCTAGAAAATCGCATTTTTTTCTTAGTACCTTTTATCCCTCATGCGTATAATGACTTTATCTGCATAATTAATAAGTCATAAGATGTCACTAGAAATTTAAGCATGATATGACAAAGGAATAAAATCGTGGAACCCTTGCTTTTACATCTAAGTCGATTTGTTTAAACTATCTATATCGTCTCGATACAACTATCTACTACAATCTTTTTTTACTAAAGATGTGTTTTGTTTTTCAGATGTTGTTAGTGCAAATAAAGGAGGTGAGTAGGCCAATTCAGTTGTCTTCACACATCGTGTCAAATTACGTACAAATCAATTGTTCATCCGTCGAACATGCAAGATATTTTCTTCTTTAATGTCCCTACCTGATGCAAACCATTTCATTTATGTTCAAACAGCAATATCAGCAACAAAATTGGATAGGCTCTTTAACCAAACGATTATGTTACAATGAAAGCCAACTACTTTTTTCTTTACATTACAGAAAAATGCCAGGATCAGGAGGACAAAGGAGCATCCTACCGAGGAACAGTTGCTGTGACCAGAAGTGGCAAGACTTGTCAGCGCTGGGACAGCCAGACGCCTCAGAAGCACGACAACACACCTGAAAAATTTCCGGTATCTGGCCTGGGTCAGAACTACTGCCGGAATCCGGACGGCAAGAGCGGAGTTTGGTGCTACACCACGGATCCCGGCACGGAGTTTGAGTTTTGTGACGTGCCAGTCTGTGGTGAGGTTGGCTTCTTTTATCGGAGAAAAGCCTGCCGCTTTAAATCTTTAAAAAGAGCGGGTTTTCGTAGCTTTTCGTGTTCTCCCCTTTTTAACTATATCTACTACTGATATCTACTTAATAATATGTATTCATTATGTTAAAGTTTTTACACATTTAAACATTTTAATTACTATTGTTTGATTACTTGTTAGGTAACTTGTGGGACCAAACCATGTTGGGGATGGGGGAAAATGTACCAGGTGGAGACGTCTCAAAAGACACTTGTCATGTCTAAAGTGTCTAACCCATTGAACTAAATGCTTTCTATTTATCAGCTACATACCTTAATGAGGGTCTGTATCCAACTGTTTACTCTATCTACGTAATATGCACGTATTTAAGCTGTACTTACAATGATCTAATTCTCGTCACTACAGCCGGACCAGAGTACATCAGCCTGGGTTGTTGGAAAGACAGCAGCAATCGAGCCATCCCCCTGTTGGAGGGAACAGACGACCGGCTTGACGGGAAATTCCGCGCCCGTGATGACGCCATCGAGAAGTGCTACCAGGTACATTAACATTTATTCATTCTAGCAGATGCAGATATGACTCCAGCTGAGCCATTTCTGTAAGACCCCCATTCCACTTGGACGGCGCTCTCACCGCGCTCTCACGGCGACCTAAAATGGTCCAGAGCGCAGTGAGAGCGCCGAACTCCTGGAAAACCTGCTCAAGTGGAATCTCTACGGCGACCCTTGCGCGCTCTCAGCGCGACCAAAATGTCAAATGTCAGCAACTTTGTAAAGATTTCACAGATCACTCAACGAATTTTAGAGATAAAGAACGAATTTTTGTTCAGTTTTGTGTGCTTTGTTGTCTTCTCAGTCATACCTTTACCTCTTGCATCATATTCGAATGATAGAATCAAGGGGAAAACAGATTCAATTTTAGTCGCTGCACGGTGGCTCAGTATGTGTCTTAAGTAATATATGTATGTTCAACTTGTTTTTTCTGTGTTGTCTGTCATGTAAACTGTTTGCAATAAATATATTTTATCATTCTACGTTATGATAGAAACGTAAATCACAGAATTTTGAAACACATTTTGAACCACTGACAATAAAACTTGGAGGGAATTTAATTTGAATGGAAGCAAGTACTTGTAGTTATTCGTCAATTTGCAATACCCACGAGCAAAACTATGATTTGACCACAAAATTCCCAGAAATTCAAGATACACCACTTCAAGAATGACATTTGTTTGAACTACAGATAAGACCATTCAATCCTCATAGAGCGCTCGCTGCGATCCTTGAGCGCTCGCTGCGGCCCTTTGATCCTACCTTGGGCGCTCTCACGGCGCTCACCGCCCTCTCACGGCGCTCTCACGGCGCTCTCACGGCGCTCACAGCGCTCGCACCGCGCTCTCTCGGCGCTCGTTTTTTGATCGCCATCCTCGGCGCTCTCACGGCGAAGGTTTTGAGCATGTTCAAAACCATCGCCGAGGTGACGGCGCGCATGGCGCTCTCGCCGCGCTGTCGGCGCTCTCGCCGCGCTGTCGGCGCTCTCAATGGCGCTCTCGCCGCGCTGTCGGCGCTCTCACGGCGATCTGGCCAAAATGAGGTCGCCGTGAGGGCGCGGTGAGAGCGCCATCCAAGTGGAATGGGGGTATAAGTGGGATCAATGAAAATATGAAATTCAAAAAACAGGTAATTTGCTATTTGAAACTCAAAGCATTGTAACACGTTCTGGTATTAGTTGGGTGGTTATAATTATAGACTGAAAAAAGTTGTATGTCGAAATATGACTGAGGTAACTGTTTTCACCTACAGGTCGCCAAATCTCGCGGGTTCTTCATCTTTGCTGTCCAATATGGCGGTCAGTGTTTCGGTAGCGGCTCTACTACTGCTCTCGCCAACTACCGGAGGTACGGACCCTCTTCGGCATGTAAGAAGGACGGGGAAGGAGGATACTATGCGAACGAAGTCTACATGATTACAGGTAAGGTGGAACATCCATTGGAACATATGGAGAGCAGAACATAACCTTAATCCTCCCTCTCACTGGACCCGCGGCGTCACTGCGTCTTAAACTGGATTTGCGTTTCCCTTGACTTTAAAAAGGGAATACTATTCAAGACGTACAAGTATGACCAAGAGGACAACAAAACACATAAAGCTTAAAAATATTATTTTTTGTCGATGAAATTCGTTGATTACTTTGTCAATTCGATCGGCCGCAGCGACGCCGCCAGCGTGCCGAAGGTCCAGTAAGAGGGGGGCTTTAACAATAGTGCTTCTTTACGTAGACGTATCATTAAATATTGTACTTCAAGAACGTCAGAGATAGCATACCTCAAACCATTACCCATATTGCCTTGTGACCATTGTTTGGAGGTAAAAAAGATACACTTAATCAGCAAAACGGCAATCTAAAAGAAATGTTCCTTTGGTTTGAAATGATAACTTATTTGAGTATTTTTAAGATCCTTGTGAGTAATTCTGGTCAACTTTTATTTTATTTTTTTTCCAGGTGCAACCAAAACTTTGCCTCCCGGTAAGTCATTTTACACAATTTGTCTTGCGATATTACATTAACTTTCTCCTTGTAAATTCAATCATTGAGCCATGCTGTATCTAGCATATCAAAATTCCAGTGCCAAATGGCCTAATCTCAAACGTCTCATTGGTAAGTAAACATTGTACATTTTTTCAAAGGATTTGTAGCTAAGCCGTACTACAGCGTTGGCTGTTGGAGGGACACGGGGAATCGCGCCATTCCGACTCTGGAAGGGAAAGACAAACGTTTAGATGGCACCTATACTGTTCGCGTCGACGCCATCGAGAAGTGCTACCAGGTGGCAAAGTCGCTTGGCTTCCGAGCCTTCGCGGTCCAACATGGCGGGTGGTGTGCCGGATCGGCTACTGCCCACAAAACCTACAAGAAGTACGGACCCTACACAACGTGCAGTTACAACGGGAGAGGGGGAGCCTGGGGCAATGAGGTTTATCTCATATCAGGTATTCTGCCTTTTATCTGGATTTTTTCTGGTCATGTGCATTTTAATTCAACGCTTAGGATTATATGATGGCTCGTTTGTGAAGGTTAGACATCCAGGAAAACAGAATATAAGGATAATTCTTACATGATGGCTCGTTACATTTTAATGAAGAATGCTTTGCAAAACATCTCCTTCATATTGTTATCATTGTCTAGCCCTTTAAGCTATAATATTGTTGTACATTTTTTGTTTTATTTTGTACATTTTTTTTACATTTTTTGTACATTTGTTGTATAATATTGTTATTCTGTCTTTCAGATCGTTTAAACCCAAAGAAAGGAGGTGAGTAGGCAGGTTTGACATATATGCAACTATTGTAATACATCACTGAATATTGCGTTACGCTCCTCGCTAGCATGACTGTTTTCTGTCTGTACGTCCTAAAAAAAGTCCCATACGTTTTAAAACAGTCTACGTCAGGCATATCGCGTTATGGTTGTGTAGAAAACGTAAGATGCAAGAAATCAAAATAGATTCCTCGATTCAAATGACGAATCTAAAGTCGAACGAACGCAGAACATATTTTGGTACTGGGTAGGTAGAACCAAGCACCATAGTGCTATAGACTGATCTAAGTACACACTATGCCACACTTCTGCGCTACTAAACATTTACAAGCATCCCACTGTATTAGGTCACAGATTGTTTGTCATTCTTTCTGTTATTCAGGCTGACATTGAAACAATGCCATCAGGTACAATGCCATCAGGTGCGTACCTTTTTTGGCTTTGATGATAATGATTCATCAAAGAAACAGTTAAACATTTTCTTATATTTTGCCAGGGGGAGAGGTTGCAAAATTCCAAGGTCCAAAGTACATCAGCCTTGGTTGCTGGAAAGACAGCACCTCCAATCGAGCCATCCCAACCCTGGAGAAAACAGACGAACGGCTGGACGGGACTTACAGCAAACGTGCTGACGCCATCGAGAAGTGCTACCAGGTACATTCAAGTTTGCTTGTTACAACAGACGTAAACATATCTCTAACTGACACTTTTCAGTGGGAGGTGGAAACGGTGACGAAATGTATGTAATTGAAGTCATATACATAGAATCGTAAATTTTATAAGATTATTACTTGAAGAATTAAATGAGGACTTAACTGAAACTGCAAATGCCAACATGCAAACAAAATAATAGACTTACCTTTGGCATTGCGTAAAATCAACATAGAATAATCTATACTGATATTGTCTAGTAAATTTACCACATGAAATCGTTAAACACGAAAACAATGGAGCTCACACTATCTGTAAAATAGTTAGTTAGTAACGAAGGAAAAATTTTGAGGAACAAATCGTATATCATTGGTCCTATAAGTAAGAAACCGTGCCCTTATAGGTGGCCAAGTCTCGTGGGTTCTCCGTCTTTGCTGTTCAACATGGCGGCCAGTGTTTCGGCTCTGCTACTGGTCTCGGCACCTACCGGAAGCACGGACGCACGACGACATGTAATGCCAATGGAAAGGGGGCGTCATCGGCCAACGAAGTCTACCTGATTCCAACAGGTAAGGTGGAACATCCTTTGGAACATGGGAACCATAATATCAGAACAACACTAATGCCTCTGTAGTCAATGACAAGACTATATGCTTCACATTTTACGACAAGATTATCAGAGATATCAGACTTTGTCGATTTACCCGTTTTGTTTTCTTACCCTTCCAACCCGGCTGTCAAACAGCAATACTTATAATTAGCTTATGTCTAAGCTAAAATTAGCAGTAAAAAGCAAGCACAAAGAAAAAGACAAACAAACAAACATACATATTAACAAACATCATGCAATACTTCACTCCTTTGAGTTAAACGAGATGGGAAGATTTAGGACTATGAAGTAAATTTCCATGTTACATAACTATAACGTAGAATTCTTTGATCAGAACGTTTAAAATGTGAAAGTCTAGACATGAATATCAAAACATGTTATAAACTATGTGTCCGAAAACTTGTTAATGATGCCTTTCAACATCTCCTGTATTTTTCCAGGCGCCCCTATGGCCTTGCCTAAGGGTAAGTCATTTTTTCATCTTTTCTCTCCTTGACAGATTATTTCACATTAACGTTTCCTGTGGTTTCAATCATTGAGCCTGTTTTTTTTAATCAAACATGAATAAATGCCAAAGTCGCTTGCTCATAGACAACGCGACCCAGCCTAAAGCATAATGTGGTTGTTTGATTGACGCTGTGTATGTTTCTACAGGATATGTGGCCAAGCCTTACATCAGCATTGGCTGTTGGAGGGACACGGGAACCCGCGCCATTCCCACTCTGGAGGGGAAAGACAAACGTTTAGACGGCAGCTATACCTCACGCACAGAAGCCATCGAAAAGTGCTACCAGGTGGCCAAGTCGCGTGGCTTCCGTATCTTTGCGGTCCAAAATGGCGGCTGGTGTGCCGGATCTGCCTACGCCTACCGAACCTACAGGAAGTACGGAGCATCAGCATCCTGTAAGAAAGACGGGGAAGGAGGAGCCTGGGCAAATGAGGTTTATCTCATCTCAGGTATTGTAGTTTTCTGTCTGGACCTAGAAAATCGCATTTTTTTCTTAGTACCTTTTATCCCTCATGCGTATAATGAATTTATTTGCATAATTGATAAGTCATGAGATGTCACCAGAAATTTAAGCATGATATGACAAAGGAATAAAATCGTGGAACCCTTGCTTTTACATCTAAGTCGATTTGTTTAAACTATCCACATCGTCTCGATACAACTATCTACTACAATCTTTTTTTACTAAAGATGTGTTTTGTTTTTCAGATGTTGTTAGTGCAAACAAAGGAGGTGAGTAGGTCAATTCAGTTGTCCTCATACATCGTGTCAAATCACGTACAAATCAATTACCCATCCGTCGAACATGCAAGATATTTTCTTCTTTAATGTCCCTACCTGATGCAAACCATTTCATTTATGTTCAAACAGCAATATCAGCAACAAAATTGAATAGGCTCTTTAACCAACCGAGTATGTTACAATTAAAGCCAACTACTTTTTTCTTTACATTACAGAAAAATGTCAGGATCAGGAGGACAAAGGAGCATCCTACCGAGGAACAGTTGCTGTGACCAAAAGTGGCAAGACTTGTCAGCGCTGGGACAGTCAGACGCCTCAGAAGCACGACAACACACCTGAAAAATATCCGGTATCTGGTCTGGGTCAGAACTACTGCCGGAATCCGGACGGCAAGCGCGGAGTTTGGTGCTACACCACGGATCCCGGCACGACATTTGAGTTTTGTGACGTGCCAGTCTGTGGTAAGGTTGGCTTCTTTAATCGTAGAAAAGCCTAGGTCTTTAAATCTTAAAAAAGAGCAAATTATTCGTGTGTTCTCCCCTTATAAAGTATACCTACTGATATCTAAGTTTATAAAATTTAATGCACATTTATACATTTCAATTCGATTGTTTGATTACTTGTTAGGTAACTTGTGGGAAAAAAACATATTGTGATGGGGAATGGTTACATAGGTTTACAGATCAACGCTGCTTTAGATTCATGATGGTTTGTAGCCTGCTATATATCTGGGTCTTATGAGCTGAGGTGGAATAGCTAGAAATTGACCAGATGGAGAAGTCACAAAAGACCACTGTGTAATGTCTGAAGTGTCTAACCCATTGAACTCAATAGTTTCCATCTATCAGCTACATACCTTAATGAGGGTCTGTATCCAACTGTTTTCTCTGTGTATGTGGTATGCAGGTATCTAAGCTGTACTAACAATAACCTGTTTCTCGTCACTACAGCCGGACCAGAGTACATCAGCCTGGGTTGCTGGAAAGACAGCAGCAATCGGGCCATCCCCCTGTTGGAGGGAACAGACGACCGGCTTGACGGGAAATTCCGCGTCCGTGATGACGCCATCGAGAAGTGCTACCAGGTACAGTAACATTTATTCATTCTAGCAGACGCAGATATGTCTCCAGCTGAGACATTTCTGTGAGTGGGATCAGTGAAAATATGAAATTTAATATGCTATTTGAAATTAAAAGCATTGTAACACGTTCTGGTATTAGTTGAGTGGTGAGAGACTGAAAAAAAAGTTGTATGTCGAAATCTGACTAATGAGGAAACTGTTTTCACCTATAGGTCGCCAAATCTCGCGGGTTCTTCATCTTTGCTGTCCAATATGGCGGTCAGTGTTTCGGTAGCGGTTCTACTACTGCTCTCGCCAACTACCGGAGGTACGGACCCTCTTCGGCATGTAAGAAGGACGGGGAAGGAGGATACTATGCGAACGAAGTCTACATGATTACAGGTAAGGTGGAACATCCATTGGAACATATGGAGAGAAGAACATAACCTTAATCCTCCCTCTCACTGGACCCGCGGCGTCGCTGCGTCCTAAACTGGATTTGTGTTTCCCTTGACTTTATAACTGGAATACTATTCAAGACGTACAAGTATGACCAAGAGGACAACAAAACACATAAAGCTTAAAAAGATTCTTTTTTTGTCGATGAAATTCGTTGATTACTTTGTCAATTCGATCGGCCACAGCGACGCCGCCATCGTGCCGAAGGTCCAGTAAGAGGGGGGCTTTAACAAAAGTGCTTCTTTACATAGACGTATCATTAGATATTGTACTTCAAGAACGTCAGAGATAGCATACCTCAAACCATTACCCATATTGCCTTGTGACCATTGTTTGGAGGTAAAAAAGATACACTTAATCAGCAAAACGGCAATCTAAAAGAAATGTTCCTTTGGTTTGAAATGATAACTTATTAGAGTATTTCTAAGATCCTTGTGAGTAATTCTGGTCAACTTTTCTTGTATTTTTTTTCCAGGTGCAACCAAAACTTTGCCTCCCGGTAAGTCATTTTACACAATTTGTCTTGCGATATTACATTAACTTTCTCCTTGTAAATTCAATCATTGAGCCAGGCTGTATCTAGCATATCAAAATTCCAGTGCCAAATGGCCTAATCTCAAACGTCTCATTGGTAAGTAAACATTGTACATTTTTTCAAAGGATTTGTAGCTAAGCCGTACTACAGCGTTGGCTGTTGGAGGGACACGGGGAACCGCGCCATTCCTACTCTGGAGGGGAAAGACAAACGTTTGGACGGCACCTATACCGTCCGCGTCGACGCCATCGAGAAGTGCTACCAGGTGGCCAAGTCGCTTGGCTTCCGAGCCTTCGCGGTCCAACATGGCGGGTGGTGTGCCGGATCGGCTACTGCCCACAAAACCTACAAGAAGTACGGACCCTACACAACGTGCAGTTACAACGGGAGAGGGGGAGCCTGGGGCAATGAGGTTTATTTCATATCAGGTATTGTGCCTTTTATATGGATTTTTTCTGGCCATGTGCATTTTAATTCAACGCTTAGGATTATATGATGGCTCGTTTGTGAAGGTTAGACATCCAGGAAAACAGAATATATGGAGTATTCTTACATGATGGCTCGTTACATTTTAATGAAGAATGCTTTGTAAAACGTCTTCTTCATATTGTTATCATTGTCTAGCCCTTTAAGCTATAATATTGTTGTACATTTTTTTGTTTTATTTTGTACATTTATTGTACATTATTTGTACATTTGTTGTATAATATTGTTCTTCTGTCTTTCAGATCGTTTAAACCCAAAGAAAGGAGGTGAGTTGGCAGGTTTGGCATATATGCAACTATTGTAATACATCACTGAATATTGCGTTACGCTCCCCTCTAGCATGACTGTTTTCTGTCTGTACGTCCAAAACAAAGGTCCCATACGTTTTAGAATAATCTACGTCAGGCTTATCGCGTTATGGTTGTGTAGACAATCTTAGATGCAAGAAATCAAAATAGTTTCCTCGATTCAAATGACGAATCTAAAGTCGAACGAACCCAGAACATATTTTGGTACTGGGTAGGTAGAACCAAGCACCATAGTGTTATAGACTGATCTAAGTACACTCTATACCACACTTCTGCGCTACTAAACATTTACAAGCATCCCACTGTATTAGGTCACAGATTGTTTGTCATTCTTTCTGTTATTCAGGCTGACATTGAAACAATGCCATCAGGTACAATGCCATCAGGTGCGTACCTTTTTTGGCTTTGATGATAATAATTCATCAAAGAAACAGTTAAACATTTTCTTATATTTTGCCAGGGGGAGAGGTTGCAAAAATTCAAGGTCCAAAGTACATCAGCCTGGGTTGCTGGAAAGACAGCACCTCCGATCGGGCCATCCCAACCCTGGAGAAAACGGACGAACGGCTGGACGGGACTTACAGCAAACGTGCTGACGCTATCGAGAAGTGCTACCAGGTACATTCAAGTTTGCTTGTTACAACAGACGTAAACATATCTCTAACTGGCACTTTTTAGTGGGAGGTGGAAACGGTGACGAAATGTATGTAATTGAAGTCAGATACATAGAATCGTAAATTTTATAAGATTATTACTTGAATAATTAAATGAGGACTTAACTTTAACTGCAAATGCCAACATGCAAACCAAATAATAGACTTACCTTTGGTATTGCGTTAAATCAACATAGCATAATCTATACTAATATTGTCTAGTAAATGTACCACATGAAATAGTTAAACACGAAAACAATGGAGCTCACACTATCAGTAAAATAATTAGTAACGAAGGAAAAACTTTGAGGAACAAATCGTATATCATTCATTGGTCCTATAAGTAAGAAACCGTGCCCTTATAGGTGGCCAAGTCTCGCGGGTTCTCCGTCTTTGCTGTCCAACATGGCGGCCAGTGTTTCGGCTCTGCTACTGGTCTCGGCACCTACCGGAAGCACGGACGCACGACGACATGTAATGCCAATGGAAAGGGGGCGTCATCAGCCAACGAAGTCTACCTGATTCCAACAGGTAAGGTGGAACATATTTTCGAACATGGGAACCATAATATCAGAGCAGCACTAATGCCTCTGTATTCAATAAGAAGACTAAATGGTTACCATTTTACAACAAGATTATCAGAGATATCAGACTTTGTCGATTTACCCGTTTTGCTTTCTGACCCTTCCAGCCCGGCTGTCAAATAGCAATACTTATAATTAGCTTATGTCTTATTGCAACGGGTAAACATTATTTGGAAAATAGGAACAATGTTTGAATAACACTCACGCCTCTTGACGTAATTAGATGACTTTTAAGTTTAAACTTTAAACCCTTTACAACAAGATTATCATAGAGAGCAGATTTTGCCCATGCATCCCTATTGATTTCTGACCTTTCCAATTATACTGACAAAATTGGCAGCACCGACTTTCTATTGGGGCCATGCTGCACATGGTTTTAAACACACGCATGTCAAAACAAGACTTGTACGCAAAAAAAAAACTGTTCGAAAACTTGTAGGTGATCCTTATCAACATCTCTTGTATTTTTCTAGGCGGCCGAACTACATTGCCTAAAGGTAAGTCATTTTACTCCTTTTTTCTAACAAACGATTTCACATTGACGCTCCCTCTGAATCTAATCCTCGAGACTTTTTTTTAACATGGGAAAAACCAATGTCTGACTAGCATGCTCATGGACAAAGCGACCCGACCTCAGGCATCTTATGGTTCTCCAACCCTGTACTTGTTTTCACAGGGTTTCTGGCCAAGCCTTACATCAGCATTGGCTGTTGGAGGGACACGGGGAACCGCGCAATTCCTACTCTAGAGGGAAAAGACACTCGTTTAGACGGCAGCTATACCTCACGCACAGAAGCCATCGAAAAGTGCTACCAGGTGGCCAAGTCGCGTGGCTTCCGTATCTTTGCGGTCCAAAATGGCGGCTGGTGTGCCGGATCTGCCTACGCTTACCGAACCTACAGGAAGTACGGAGCATCAGCATCCTGTAAGAAAGACGGGGAAGGAGGAGCCTGGGCAAATGAAGTTTATCTCATCTCAGGTATTGTAGCTTTTTCCTGGAACTAAAGAGTGTCTGCTCTCGTTAAAATACATTTCATTCAAGTTGTTTTGATTAGATTTAAGTTTCGATAAGGAATATGCAAATTATGTTATATTGTTATGTTTAACTACATTCAACCTTCTTTGGTAAAATATTGTTATTTTGTCTTTCAGGTGATTACTTCACAAACAAAGGAGGTGAGACGGCCAATATATACGTGTGTGTGTGTGTGTGTGTGTGTGTGTGTGTGTGTGTGTGTGTGTGTGTGTGTGTACGTGTGTTTATGGCATCATTTCCTTGTCAGAATGTTGTATCAAAATACTTACCTTAAATTAGCGAAAATACGTCTACGATTTACGTATTTTACTGTTAAAACGATATTGTGTTACGTATACGATAACGTCTAGAAACAAGGTGTCGTTACATTCCGTTAGACAAAGGAGGTTTTGTTAGACCAAGGAGGTGTGTGTGTGTGTGTGTGTGTGTGTGTGTGTGTGTGTGTGTGTGTGCGCGCGCGCGTGTGTCTGTGTGTATGTGAACTCTTGGACGGACTACGATGATATTTGGAATGTGACTGGGTAGGTGTTGCTTTTGGACCTTAAATCTAAGTTAAAGTTCAATTTTGAGCCTGCAGCAGGACTTCCGGTTTTCATATCTTCTGCCACGGACGTTCTTTGATCTTGATTTCTTGGGTGATAAAAGCTTGGGTGTGACGAAGAATTTTTACCGGGTATGGATCTCCCAGCAGCTAGTTTTAGATCGAGACACAGGGTCGTTTTGTTAAAAAAAAACTATAGAGGGACAACTATCTAAAGAGATGGCGGATTTACATGATACCTGGTATGCATGTAACTAAGACACGTTGAAAACAAGAGAACTATTCAAATCGTAACAAATACAATGACATAAATCAAATACATATAAGCTATATTTTATGTCAGGTGGAACAGTAACATATACCAATTATCCTCCTTACAGGTGGAGAAGTTGAGAAAGTCGAAAGTGAAGAGGTGGCCCAGGTCCAGGGTCCGAAGTACATCAGCCTGGGTTGCTGGAAAGACACCGGCAATCGAGCCATCGCAACGTTAGAGAACACAGACGCCCGGCTGGACGGGTCTTACCGCGCCCGCGCTGACGCCATCGAGAAGTGCTACCAGGTTCGCTCATGTCTGTTAATTCTAGCAATACCAGAAACGTCGCCCTATAGCTGGACCCTTTTTGGTGTGTTGTGGGGACATTAACAATATTATGCCATGTGAAAAGGTTAAACAAGTGAAATTATGCCGTTTATAGAATAGTATTACATACGGATTGGTTAAACATCGCTTTGAAAAAAAATAACAAAATAACAAAATTGCTACAAGAAATTGTCCGACAAGGAAGCAGAGTAGTATAGTATAGTATCAGTAGAGCAGTTACTAACCTGAGGTAAAACTTTGATAACAAGTCGCATATCAATGTTTATGGTGCCCTGGGTCACCTGTAAAACAGATCCGTAGATTTGAGATGTACCCTGGTAAAATAAATGAAAGTGAAATTGAAATGTAACGAGGAAACTGTTCCCATACAGGTGGCCAAGTCTCGCGGGTTCTCCGTCTTTGCTGTCCAACATGGCGGCTGGTGCGCCGGATCGGCTACTGCTCTCAGCACGTACAAGAAGTACGGTCCCTCGAAAACTTGTAAGAAGGACGGGGAAGGCGGACCCTGGGGGAATGAGGTTTATCTCATCTCAGGTATTGTTGTGTCTTCTGCCTAGATAGAACTAGATAGTGTCTTTCGAATACATCTCATTCAATTCGGTTCAATTAGGATAAAGTTTCACGAAGTCTACCCGATTACAGGTGAGGCAGAACATTCTTCAAAACATGGAGACTCGACATTACAGCACCGCTGATGTGTCTGCATTATAATAGACTCAAAAGCAATCCTCTCGGAATCTCAGAGACGGCAAAATTTACCCCACTGACCACTTTATTTCTGCCCCCTCCAATCTTACTGAGAAACATGCAGCACTGAGTATAATACATGCCCTTGCTTAACTTATCTTGTTTTTGAAAGCACACAAAGAGACAGACAGACCCGCAGAAAGAAATTTTAATGCTTCGATCCCTTGCTTGAGAGGAAATGATAGTGCAGTTAATGACCAAACGGAGTAGTCTCATAGTTCCCGCTACATACATGTACGTTTATTTTGAGAAGAACTAGTTATAACATTATATAGAAGTTAATGTATGAAAAGATGTGTTTAAGAATTGAAATAGATAAAAACAAAATAAATAATCCTTTTAACATTTTCTTGTATTTGTTCCAGATGCCCCCGTAACGTTACCTAAGGGTAAGTCGTTTAACATTTTCAACGAGATCAATCAGAATTCAATTTATGTTCTACATTTTGCTTCTTATAGACCACGTGTGGTCATCTGGGCAGGGATATGCAAGACTATTATTATCATAATTATTATTAACATTTCCTGTGGTTTCAGTCTTGAAGACTTCATGTAAATGACCAATGTCAGAGTTTAATCGACTCGACTTGACACATCGTACGTTAAATGTAGAACATGTGTCAACAGGATATGTCCCCAAGCCATACATCAGTCTTGGCTGCTGGAAGGACACGGGAAACCGCGCCATTTCGACTCTAGAGGGGAAAGACGCCCGTTTGGACGGCAGCTATCGAGCACGCGCCAACGCCATCGACAAGTGCTACCAGGTGGCCAAGTCGCTTGGCTACCGAGTCTTTGCTGTCCAACATGGCGGCTGGTGTGCCGGGTCGGCTACTGCCCTCAGCACGTACAAGAAGTACGGCCCCTCGGCAACCTGTAAGAAGGACGGGGAAGGCGGACCCTGGGGGAATGAGGTTTATCTCATCTCAGGTATGGTGTCTTCTGCCTGGAACTAGATGGTGTTTTTTTTTTCTTTCTCGTGAGATTTGATGCTCAAATTTCATTTAAATGTTCGACACATTACGATTTAGTAAACCATCTTTACTGTTTTTGTCTTTCAGATGTTTTAAGTTCAACCAAAGGAGGTAAGGAGACAACTTTCAGGCACTTGGGACATCACGCTTCCCCCAGCTAACGCCCCCCCCCCCGAACCCCCCACCCAACCCCCTCCCCCAAGGCGAACAGCATTAGCTCCTAAAACAGCAAGAGATAATCGAGTCATTAGCATACAACCTTGTCTTCACTTAGTATTCTATTGAACCATCTGAAATTGTCTTCTCTCTATTAACATATCTATTCAGAGTTTTGGTATAAAACCTAGTTCTACCAGACCTTTCTTTAATCACTGACGAAACACAGCGGATGCTGTCTGAAACGTCTGTTTCAAAATCTTATCCAGTTGCTTGAGTAACCTTTTTATGGCGTATCAATGCAATATATTAATGCATCTACATTAATTTAACTTGTGGGAGTCATTTTACATGATTAATGACAAAATTCTATAGTCCCATTGATTCCTATAATACAATGCCATAAATCAAATACATGTAAGCTATATTTTATGGCAGGTGGAACAGTAATATATACCAACTTTCCTCCCCACAGGTGGAGAAGTTGAGAAAGTCGAAAGTGAAGAGGTGGCCCAGGTCCAAGGTCCGAAGTACATCAGCCTGGGTTGCTGGAAAGACACCGGCAATCGAGCCATCGCAACGTTAGAGAACACAGACGCCCGACTGGACGGGTCTTACCGCGCCCGCGCTGACGCCATCGAGAAGTGCTACCAGGTGCGCTGATGTTTGTTTATTCTAGCAATACCAATAACGTCGCCCCTGGACACTTTTTGGTGTGTCGTGGGGGGCATTGACAACATCATGCAATGTGAAAAGGTTGCACAATTGAAATTATAATTAGTATAACATAAGGATTGGTTAAACATCGCTTTGAAATGATAGAAAAGAAAAAAAATAGCTACAAGAAATTGTCCGACAAGGAGGCAGAGTAGTTGAGTATAGTACCAGTAAAGAAGTTACTAACCTTAGGGACAACTTTGATAACAAGTCGCATATAAATGTTTATCTAACGAGGAAACTGTTTAAGTTTAAGTTTATTAGGATCCACAATTAGCTTAACAGCCACTCTTCCTGTGGTCCATTCAAAAACATGACTGGACAAAATTACATGACACACAGGAACACAACATATACAGAATATACATGTTCATATAAATGATAAAAGAAAGATAATGCTACTTGAGGTCTATATATAATGTTGACAATATCTAACTGTCCCCATACAGGTGGCCAAGTCTCGTGGGTTCTCCGTCTTTGCTGTCCAACATGGCGGCTGGTGTGCCGGGTCGGCTACTGCCCTCAGCACGTACAAGAAGTACGGCCCCTCGGCAACCTGTAAGAAGGACGGGGAAGGCGGACCCTGGGGGAATGAGGTTTATCTCATCTCAGGTATTGTTGTGTCTTCTGCCTGGAACTAGATGGTGTATTTTTAATTAGGATAAAGTTTCACGAAGTCTACCTGATTACAGGTGAGGCAGAACATCCTTTAAAACATGGAGACTCGACAATACAGCACTGCTGATGAGTCTGCATTAAAATAGACTCCAAAGCAATCCTCTCGGAACCTCAGAGACGGCAAAATTTACCCTACTGACCATTTTATTTCTGCCCCCTTCAATCTTACTGAGAAAATTTCAGCTCTGAGTATAATATATGCCCATGCTTAATATATTTCTTTAAATCACACAAAGAGGCGGACGGACCAACAGGAAGACACTTTAATGCTTCGATCCCTTGCTTGAGAGGAAATGATAGTGCAGTTAATGACCAAACGGAGTAGTCTCATAGTCCCCGCTACGTACGTTTATTTGAAAAGAATTAGTTATGGTATTTACAAAAAGTTCATGTATGAAAATATGTGTTTAAAACTTGAATAAATAAAAAATATTAATGAATAATCCTTGTCACCTTTTCTTGTATTTGTTCCAGACGCCTCCGTAACATTGCCTAAGGGTAAGTCGTTCAACCTTTTTAACGAGATCAATCTGAATTCAATTCATGTTTTACACTTTGCTTCTCATAGACCACGTGTGGTTATCTTTGCATTTAGCCAATCTGGGCAGGGATATGCAATAGAGATTATTATTAGTATTATTATTATTAGTAGTAGTAGTATCAACATTTCCTGTGGTTTCAGTCTTGGAGACTTCTTTCATTTAGCATGCAAATGACCAATGTCAGTTTAATCGACTCGACTTGACACATCTTACGTTAAACGTTGAACTTGTTTCAACAGGATATGTCCCCAAGCCGTACATCAGTCTTGGCTGTTGGAAGGACACGGGAAACCGCGCCATTCCTACTCTGGAGGGGAAAGACGCCCGTTTGGACGGCAGCTATCGCGCACGCGCAAACGCCATCGAGAAGTGCTATCAGGTGGCCAAGTCGCTTGGCTACCGAGTCTTCGCGGTCCAACATGGCGGCTGGTGTGCCGGGTCGGCTACTGCCCTTAGCACGTACAAGAAGTACGGCCCCTCAGCAACCTGTAAGAACGACGGGGAAGGCGGACCCTGGGGAAATGAGGTTTATCTCATCTCAGGTATGGTGTCTTCTGCCTGGAACTAGATAGTGTCTTTGTAATACATCTCATTCAATTGGCTTCAATTAGGATAAAGTTTCGATAAGGACGATGTAAACAATGTCCATAATATTTTTTATGACGATTGTCTACAACCTTCATACCTCGAAATAGCTAATAGATTGACATTTTATATTTCAGATGTTTTCGTCTCCAACAAAGGAGGTGAGTCTGGCAAAACGCTGAGCACCTAGCTCCTAACGTAACGTAACGTATCATAACATGTTATAACAAATATGATGTAATTCTTCCCCGTCCTATACCATTACGCTTCCTGAACACAATCACCGCTTACCATTATAGTCAGGTCATTATAAGTTGATTCTGAGCCTGCTTGTGGCCGGCTTCAGTACTGCAGCAGGACGTCTGGTTTGCAGATCTTCTGCCATGGACATACTAGGGTCTATATTTTCCGGTGGATGGTAGTTTTTGATATAAGGAAGAAGTGGCCCGGATTTAGGTCTCCCAGTAGATTGTTATGGAACTACAGGGTCGTTTTTGTTCAACTATTTTATGAGGAACACACTGCCTAAATCGCTGACGGATTTCCATAATATTTGGTGTGCATGTATCTAAAACATATATAAACACTGTGAAAGAAAACCATGCAAATTAGAACTTATTTTGCATGATTATTGAGGAAAACCTATTGCCATTGTTTCCCGCAACATAATGCCATATTCAATACAGTAGATTCCGCATATCTGTATAGCCCATTTGTCAGCGCAAATTATACGACTCCCCGAACTATACGACTGTCCGAACTAGCGATATTGACGTCCCGAAGGAGGGGAGGGGGGGGGGGCGAATTGGATTTTGGGCAAGACACACAATTACACTAACGATATCGCAACTTTATTTCCTTTTCGTCGATCTTAACGTCACCATATTGGATTAAATACGCGATCCATTTTGTTCAGATAAGCCCGAACTGCGTGGGAAACTCCTGCCAAATAAAAAACTCCCGCCGCATGTTGATCACGTGAAATCTTACAGTCAACCAATCAGAGCACAGGTTTTTATCACGTAAACCAATCAGCGCGTAGAAAAATGCATATCAATGAGTAAACAAAGATGGCCGCCCAGCGTCACCAGACCTTCGTCGCTTTATTTTTTTCTGAAATCGCGACGAAAAACACGATTCATCTACGCTACATACGCAGGATTTTCACGGGGAAAGAATGTAAGGAATAGGTTCTCCGTCGAATACGGCCACAAATAACTGTAAATCGCGGCAAAATACAGCGTAGAGGCTCAAATGCTCCGACAAAAAGCGTGTTTTTCTTTTCGTATTTTTGTTCACTTTCGTCGCTGGAGTCTTGAAAAACAGGTTTTTAATGAGATCACCGTATGTCAAAGGCACCGATATCGATTGTTTGCAAAAGAATGTGATTGTTGAACGGTAGACGGCGTCCCCACTCCCGAAACAACAATTCAAATCCAAAATTTAGCCTATAGTTGTGGGTCATTTTACGATAAAATCGGACAAGATTCTATACAATACCCCGAACTTTACGATTATCGGCTATACAGATATGCATTGTTTTTACAATTGAGTGAATGGTAAATGGTTTGGTGTTTTGGAATTCTATACAGAAAGACGAAATATACAGAAAAAAGGTATACAAATAATTGGCATATACTGTACATTAAACGTAAAGGGACAGAGGGCGTCACTATCTCAAGCCTGTATATGACTGTCTCTTGTCACGTGATAATCAACATCAAGTCACGTGACAAGAGAACTCCAAGACGAGATCTGACTTTATTACCGGGTTGACGAAGAGACAGAGAATTCGTCTCGAAAGCTCCCCAGAGCAATCTTTCTTACGTTGTGTGTAATGCTTAAATGTTTGTCAAAAACGTAAAGTTATTATTATGTAATCAACTCCAGGTTGATTATGAAATTAACTCCATTAACAAATACCAATTTTCCTCCCCACAGGTGGAGAAGTTGAGAAAGTCGAAAGTGAAGAGGTGGCCCAGGTCCAAGGTCCGAAGTACATCAGCCTGGGTTGCTGGAAAGACACCGGCAATCGAGCCATCGCAACGTTAGAGAACACAGACGCCCGGCTGGACGGGTCTTACCGCGCACGCGCTAACGCCATCGAGAAGTGCTACCAGGTGCGCTGATGTTTTTTTTTTAAATTCTAGCAATACCAAAAACGTCACCCCTGGACACTTTTTTTGGTGTGTTGTGGGGGACATTGATAATATCATGCAATGTGAAAAGGTAACACAGTTGAAATTATGCCTTTCAAAGAATACAATAACATAGGGATTGGTTAAACATCGCTTTGAAATAATAGAAAAGAAAATAAAATTGCTACAAGAAATAGTCCGACAAGGAAGCAGAGCACTAGTAGTGTAGCTGCTAACCTGAGGTAAAACTTTGATAACAAGTCGCATATCAATGTTTATCTAACGAGGAAACTCCCCATACAGGTGGCCAAGTCTCGCGGCTTCAAAGTGTTTGCTGTCCAACATGGCGGCTGGTGTGCCGGGTCGGCTACTGCCCTCAGCACGTACAAGAAGTACGGACACTCGGCAACCTGTAAGAACGACGGGGAAGGCGGACCCTGGGGAAATGAGGTTTATCTCATCTCAGGTATTGTGCCTTCTACCAGGAACTAGATAGTGTCTTTTTAATACATCTCATTCAATTGGCTTCAATTAGGATAAAGTTTCACGAAGTCTACCCGATTACAGGTGAGGCAGAACATCCTTTAAAACATGGAGACTCGACATTATAGCAATCTGATCTGTGTGCATTGTAATAGACTCAACACTAAACCCCTCGCAACCTCAGAGATTTCAGAATTAACCACACTGCCCATTTTATTTGTGCCCCTTTCAATCTTACTAAGAAAACTGCAGCACTGGATATATAAGCCCATGCTTAACTTATATTTTTTAAAGGCACTCGAAGAGACAGACAGACCCACAGAAAGACATTGTGATGCTTCGATCCCAAGCTTGAGGAAATATAATGTTGCAGTTTATGACCAAACGGGCTAGTGTCATAGTCCCCGCTACTTACGTTAATCTGAAAAGAACTATTTATAATATTTAGAAAAAGTTCATGTATCAAAGTTTTCCTTTAAAAACTGAGATAGATAAATAAATGAATCAATGCATAATTCTTATCACCTTTTCTTTTATTTGTTCCAGGCGCCCCCGTTGCTTTGCCTAAGGGTAAGTCGTTCAACATCTTTTATCTGAAACATTCTACATGAACAGTTCCTGTGGTTTCAGTCTTGGAGCCTTCTTTCATTTAGCATGCAAATTACCAAAGTCAGATTTTAATCAACTCGACTTGACACACCTTACGTTAAACGTTGAACATGTCTCCACAGGATATGTCCCCAAGCCTTACATCAGTCTTGGCTGCTGGAAGGACACGGGAAACCGCGCCATTCCGACTCTAGAGGGGAAAGACGCCCGTTTGGACGGCAGCTATCGCGCACGCGCCAACGCCATCGACAAGTGCTACCAGGTGGCCAAGTCTCGCGGCTTCCAAGTGTTTGCTGTCCAACATGGCGGCTGGTGTGCCGGGTCGGCTACTGCCCTCAGCACGTACAAGAAGTACGGCCCCTCGGCAACCTGTAAGAAGGACGGGGAAGGCGGGCCCTGGGGAAATGAGGTTTATCTCATCTCAGGTATAGTCTTCTTCCTGGTACTAGATAGTGTCTATTGAGTTATTTCATCTCATTCAGTCTCATTTACTTTCTCATGGGATAATGTTCGATTCAATACGATTTAGTTAACCTTCTTTACTGTTTTTGTCTTTCAGATGTTTTAAGTTCAACCAAAGGAGGTAAGTACATAGATGATATCCTACGTATTTCATCGCGTAGAATACGTTACGCACCTCTCTAATATAACACTTCCGTTCGTCCATTTGAAAATAAAGACACATACTTTTCAGAAACATGCACATGACGCATTTTAGCTTATCAGAATCTAAAAGAAATACAGTTCTAAAAGGCAAGAAATTGCGATGATGTTACGCGTGTAAAATCTCTCTTATGCACCATAGTCTCATTCCGAGATCCTTTTTAATGACATTACTTCGAAGGAAGTTTCAAAGACACAATCTTTTAATGCAGGTTCTGATGTGGAAGAAGGAGATTCTCCTTGGGGAGGTTTTGGAGGACCAGGTAGGGGAATATGTACCTTTGCTTCTAATCGCTATAAAAGGTGATAAGATCTGAAATCAGGAACAAAACTACTCTCCAAGCAGAGGTTGAATGGGCAGATCGTCTCCGTTTTATCATACGCCGTTTTTTTGTTGTCGCTAGCCCATTAAACTAACGACAAAAAAAACGGCATATGATAAAACGGTGACGATCTGCCCATTCAACCTCTGCTTGGAGAGTAGAACAAAACAACAAGTAAAACTGTAGTCCATACGATCGACTTTTCTGTCTCTAAAAAAAGAGACACATGTCAAAGGTAATTCATGTCAGTCTTTGACATGAGGAATCAATAAGGAAAGGAGAGTTGGCGGACTTTCGGAGTTGGTTTACATAAATGTAATTTCTGAATTTTCCCTAACTCCTGCTTAGGTGGCTGGTGGCTGCCGCGGGACCCATCCCGGGTTGTGGACTCCGCCGGCACACCATGGAAGAACAAAGGAGTCACATACGATGCCGCCAAAGCCATGGACGGGGACAAGACGACATATTGGAACCCGCAAGAAACCAGTAAGAACTACAACAACTGGTACATCGTCATGGACTTCAAGGAGCCCTACACTCTGTCAGGAATTGCCATCAACAACTACGGAGACACCACGCACGATGTTAAAGCCTTCAAGTTGCAAAAGTCAGCGAGTGGGAAGCCGTACAAGTGGGAGGACGTCAAATCCTTCGATAACGTCAAGGGAGGGACCAACAAGCGCCAGGGCTTCGGCGAGTTCCAGGGAACAGCGCGGTACTGGAGGTTCGTGGTCACTCAGACCCACTCGGGTTGGCAGCCATATCTCCTAGAAGTGGACTTCTTTGGAAGGCCAGAAGGTAAGAGAGTCGTCGTTCTGTCTACCACCTGAAAACAGACACATACACATACACATACACATACACATACTGCTATACATAGGTGGGGTCGTGTTGCGTAACGGCAGGGTGTTCGACCCAGAACCTAGCGGTCCCGGGTTTAAATCCCTTGAGGCCACCGATGTTGTGCCCTTGGGAAAGGCACTTCACACGTCGACTTCCCTCACTCCACTCAGATTTAAAAATGGGTTTAATGTCCTCTGTACGTGGCACTGTTAGAATAGGTTATAAAAAGACTTGAGTGCATTGCCACGTTGTCCTTGTCTGTCTAATAGCGAAGTAAAAAAAATACACATTTACACAAATATACACAAATAAAACATTACTTAGCGCAGATAACAAGCTAGAAAAATATTTGTCCTTACAAAGTTTTGTTGTCATGGTAAGACAGAACTTGTTCCAGAAATGTTATCACAATCCTGTTTTGGTTGTTTTGCTTGAAGTAAGGTCTGACTGTTAGAAAAAGCAAAGGGCATTTTCGAATGTATAAGTGCTTCGGTTTAAAGGCGTGTTTAGTACTGGTCCGGCTGGTATGGAAGTCTGGTTCTGTGGATAAAAATGCAATCTGCTACAGGATCAGGTTCGGATGGAAGAGGCTGGGGAGGCTTCGGAGGAGGAGGAGGCTTTGGAAGAGGTATAAAAATATCTACATGTAGCTTGGCTCGGAATTGCTAAAAGAAAACAGAAAAATATGGGTCAATAGTGTTAACAGTGTCGTATAAGAACGGAAAATCTATATAAGAAGTAACACCATAGCTACTAGTAATTTGAATTTGTGACTTGTGAGAAAATTTCTACGAGGATAGAAGAGCTACCAGTAAAAGATGTTCAGATTAGAAAATAGCAACTAATTGTAGTAAAACTGCAACGTGTCTAATACACTGAGCTGAATCTATATGCGTCCGGTTGCTTATTTCTGTTTAATTAACATATAATTTGACCATTATTGAGTTGGTGTATTCCATTATAATTTCTGAATTCTATGCCCTCCTTTTCAGGCGGCTGGTGGCTGTGGCGGGACCCGTCCCGGGTTGTGGACTCCGCCGGCACACCATGGAAGAACAAAGGAGTCACATACGATGCCGCCAAAGCCATGGACGGGGACAAGACGACATATTGGAACCCGCAAGAAACCAGTAAGAACTACAACAACTGGTACATCGTCATGGACTTCAAGAGGCCCTACACTCTGTCAGGAATCGCTATAAACAACTACGGAGACACCACGCACGATGTTAAAGCCTTCAAGTTGCAAAAGTCAGCGAGTGGGAAGCCGTACAAGTGGGAGGACGTCAAATCCTTCGATAACGTCAAGGGAGGGACCAACAAGCGCCAGGGCTTCGGCGAGTTCAAGGGAACAGCGCGGTACTGGAGGTTCGTGGTCACTCAGACCCACTCGGGTTGGCAGCCATATCTCCTAGAAGTGGACTTCTTTGGAAAGCCAGATGGTAAGAGGAGCACCTTTCCTTTTGTTTGGCACTTATACTCCAAGATAACGTTACCCTACATTGCTCCTTTGTTTACCTGCACAAGAGTATATTCTGACGTACAATCATGTGTTAGCATCTGATTCCGTTACCTTGGATAAGCTTATACTTGTAACTTCTTCTCTCTTTAAATCTATATGTTTTAGTAATTCTACTACATGAGCTCATTAATATGTTCATGTTTTCATGAACACCAATATAGAAAAAAAAACAATTCTTGACTAGTTAATGATACTTTGAACTTGAAGTGTGTCATGACCATTTTGGGGAAGACTTCTGGTGTTCTGGAATCAAAGATGTAATCTGTTACAGGTTCTGACTGGGGATCAGGAGGTTGGGGAGGCTCCGGAGGATGGGGCTCTGGAGGATGGGGCTCTGGAGGATGGGGCTCTGGAGGATGGGGCTCTGGAGGATGGGGTTCTGGAGGATGGGGTTCTGGAGGATGGGGCTCTGGAGGATGGGGTTCTGGAGGATGGGGCTCTGGAGGATGGGGCTCTGGAGGATGGGGCTCCGGAGGAAGAGGTAGGGGAACATCCAGTTTTACCGGAATCGCTACAAAAGATCATTACAATTGAAATAAAGAGCCAAAAAACAGAGAAACGTTAACTGCTTTATACACGATAGACAGGGTCATACTAAGAAGGAATAAGCTAGATATTGGAGGTGGAATTTTGAATGCCAGATTTGGAATGCCAAAAGGTGAGAGTAGCATCTTCCTTTTGTTTTGCTTTGCTCTACCCACGGCTGCAACATGCAGCTCACGCCTTCATCTTCCCTTAAGACGGTACTTAAATTATGATAAAATTTTTAATACGTAATATTTTTCGTTTGGGGTTTTGATGTAAAATATGTCACACAGGAGGAGGCTTTTCTGGCGGGGGATTTTCCGGGGGGGGGGGGGCTTTGGAGGATCCGGTAGGGAAATATCTAGCTTTGCTTGGAATCACAAACAAAGATAGAAAAAAAAAACAAGAAATAGAAGATCTCATATCTACGTAACATATTTGTCCTAAATGCTTAAAGACTTATACCAATTATATAGGTCTTCAACACAGACAGAAAGATATGGCTAAACTGCGCTCCAGCCGAAAAACTACCTCGCCGCCGTCACAAGAGTCAAAGAACCAATCACTGACAAGGCACGTCATCTTTCCTGTACGTGACGTCTACAAAGCCAGACAATAGGTGCAAAATTGACAGTAACATTCTTTTTTTCATCACCTTGATTAAGGTGCAGGCACGACTAACATCGCCCTGAACCGCCCTGCGGTCCAGTCGAGTACTGCATATGGAGGGGCTCCAGGTCGTGCTGTAGACGGGAACGATAGTCCCATGTGGGCCGGGAAGTCCTGCACCCACACGACAGGAGACAGCAACCCGTGGTGGCGAGTCGACCTGGGCACCAGTCGGTCTGTGGGTCGGGTGGTCGTCACCAACCGGAAGGACTGCTGCTCGGAGCGGCTGGAGGGCTTCACGGTTTACGTGGGCGACAGCCCCGAGTTGCTGTCCAACCCGACATGTGGGGGGCCGCAGTCCGTGGGAGGCAAGGGCGTCATCACAGTGAACTGCGGCGGCCTAACGGGCCGATATGTGGGGATAGCTCTGAGCGGCGCGGGGAGGATGCTTACACTCTGTGAGGTCAAGGTCTTCGGAGGTACGTCTGTTGCTAGGACTCAATTGTGCTCATAGCTTCACTCGCCGGTGTACGTTAACATCTTAGATTCAGCTATGAAAATACCTGAATACATAATCATACATTCGTGCTTTTATTGAAGTAACTAACCAAATTCAAGGTCTAAGTGTGAAAATGAAATGAATTTTAAGGGTGCGTCGGCCCCTTGGTTCAATGGCATGTGTGCCGAATTCTGACAAAATTTCCATAAAAATCTGGTTCTGTAACTAAAGATGACCTCTGTTACAGGATCTGTTGGAGGCAAAGGCCGGTACCCCTGGGGAGGATTCGGAGGAGGAGGCTGGGGAGGCAGACCAGGTAGGGAATATGTAGCTTTGCTTGGAATAACTAAACAAAACATAAAAACATCAACCTAAAGCGTCGACAGTGTCCTCTTAGAAAAGCAAAAAGCCAGGTAGGGAGTAAGCTCATATCTATTTTTGGTAGAAAACGTCATTCAGGGTAGAAGATATACCAGTAAAAAGGTCTAGACTTGATATTGCCGACTAGTTTTAAAATGCAGCCTGACTAAGGCAATGAGTTGAAGTGGAGTGCATTTTTTTTGTTATTTGTCTCACATGGCGTATTTTTCCCTTTTTTAGTCGGTGCACTCCAGAATAATTCTTGAATTCTCTATCCCTCTCTCCAGGTGGCTGGTGGCTGTGGCGGGACCCGTCAAGGATTGTGGACTCCGCCGGCACACCATGGAAGAACAAAGGAGTCACATACGATGCCGCCAAAGCCATGGACGGGGACAAGACGACATATTGGAACCCGCAAGAAACCAGCAAGAACTACAACAACTGGTACATCGTCATGGACTTCAAGGAGCCCTACACTCTGTCAGGAATCGCGATAAACAACTTCGGAGACACCACGCACGATGTTAAAGCCTTCAAGTTGCAAAAGTCAGCGAGTGGGAAGCCGTACAAGTGGGAGGACGTCAAATCCGTCGATAACGTACAGGGAGGGACCAACAAGCGCCAGGGCTTCGGCGAGTTCAAGGGAACAGCGCGGTACTGGAGGTTCGTGGTCACTCAGACCCACTCGGGTTGGCAGCCATATCTCCTAGAGGTGGACTTCTTTGGAATGCCAGATGGTAAGAGGAGCACCTTTCCTTTTGTTTGGTATTTATAATCCAAGATAACGTTACCCTACATTGCTCCTTTGTTTACCTGCACAAGAGTACATTGTGACGTACAATCATGTGTTAGCATCTGATTCCGTTACCTTGGATAAGCTAATATTTGTACCTTCTTCTCTCCTTAAATCTAATATGTTTTAGTAATTCTACTACATGAGTTCATTAATATGTTCATGTTTTCATGAACACCAATATAGAAGAAAAAACAATTCCTAACTAATTAATGATACTTTGAACTTGAAGTGTGTCATAACCATTTTGGGGAAGGCTTCTGGTGTTCTGGAATCAAAGATGTAATCTGTTACAGGTTCTGACTGGGGATCAGGAGGATGGGGAGGCTCAGGAGGATGGGGCTCTGGAGGATGGGGCTCTGGAGGATGGGGTTCTGGAGGATGGGGCTCCGGAGGATTGGGTTCTGGAGGATGGGGCTCTGGAGGATGGGGCTCCGGAGGATGGGGTTCTGGAGGAAGAGGTAGGGGAACATCCGGTTTTACCGGAATCGCTACAAAAGATCATTACAATTGAAATAAAGAGCCAACAAACAGAGAAACGTTAACTGCTGTATACACGATAGACAGGGCCATACTAAGAAGGAATAAGCTAGATATTGAAGGTAATGTATAAATATATATATGGCCTCCGTCGGCCAGTATTGACCATTGCCAAATCCTAGTTTCAAACAGCCCTACAGCATCGACTATGGCTAAACAGCCACATACGAGAATGGCATTCTTTACCACAAAAATCACATCTGTAAGCGGACTCATTTCTGTTGCAAAGCTCTTTTCTGCGGATCCGCTTTAATGTATGTCTAGTATTAAACATTCGACATGAGGGAAAAAGTACAACCTAAACTGAGCTTGTGTCACGTCTTGATTTTAAAATTTAAATATCACGTTTATTTTTATAGTATGACTGAAACGACAACACAGCACTCGAAGCGTTAAAAAAAAATCGATTTTTATTCTATTAAATTCGTGGAGCAATCTGTAATATTTTAGGCCACAGGGCGATCGTAGGCCACAGCGAGGTTAAGGGGAACGGGATGTGATGGACGGGGATACGAGAGGGGCCGATAAAAGTAGTTCAGGCTAGATGTTGCCAATTACTTGTACCAGATTTACAACATCAAGTTCAACGTATTGAAGCTGATTACATCCTGAAAGTACCTTTTTTCTCATATGACGCATGTTTCAGAGACAGAGATGATGTACTTCAAGTGTAATTTCTAAATTCCACCTATCCTTATTTAGGCGGCTGGTGGCTGCCCCGGGACCCGTCCCGGGTTGTGGACTCCGCCGGCACACCATGGAAGAACAGTAACATTCTTTTTTTCATCACCTTGTTTAAGGTGCAGGCACGACTAACATCGCCCTGAACCGCCCTGCGGCCCAGTCGAGTACTGCATATGGAGGGGCCCCAGGTCGTGCTGTAGACGGGAACGATAGTCCCATGTGGGCCGGGAAGTCCTGCACCCACACGACAGGAGAAAGCAACCCGTGGTGGCGAGTCGACCTGGGCACCAGTCGGTCTGTGGGTCGGGTGGTCGTCACCAACCGGAAGGACTGCTGCTCGGAGCGGCTGGAAGGCTTCACGGTTTACGTGGGCGACAGCCCCGAGTTGCTGTCCAACCCGACCTGTGGGGGGCCGCAGTCCGTGCGAGGCAAGGGCGTCATCACGGTGAACTGCGGCGGACTGACGGGCCGATATGTGGGGATAGCTCTGAGCGGCGCGGGGAGGATGCTTACACTCTGTGAGGTCAAGGTCTTCGGAGGTACGTCTGTTGCTAGGACTCAATTGTGCTCATAGCTTCACTCGCCGGTGTACGTTAAGATCTTAGATTCAGCTATGAAAATATCTGAATACATAATTATACATTCGTGCTTTTATTGAAGTAACTGACCAAATTCAAGGTCTAATTGTGAAAATGAAATGAATTTTAAGGATGCGTCGGTCCCTTGGTTCAATGGCATGTGTGCCGAATTCTGACAAAATTTCCATAAAAGTCTGGTTCTGTAACTAAAGATGACCTCTGTTACAGGATCTGTTGGAGGCAAAGGCCGGTACCCCTGGGGAGGATTCGGAGGAGGAGGCTGGGGAGGCAGACCAGGTAGGGAATATGTAGCTTTGCTTGGAATAACTAAACAAAACATAAAAACATCAACCTAAAGCGTCGACAGTGTCCTCTTAGAAAAGCAAAAAGCCAGGTAGGGAGTAAGCTCATATCTATTTTTGGTAGAAAACGTCATTCAGGGTAGAAGATATACCAGTAAAAAGGTCTAGACTTGATATTGCCGACTAGTTTTAAAATGCAGCCTGACTAAGGCAATGAGTTGAAGTGGAGTGCATTTTTTTTGTTATTTGTCTCACATGGCGTATTTTTCCCTTTTTTAGTCGGTGCACTCCAGAATAATTCTTGAATTCTCTATCCCTCTCTCCAGGTGGCTGGTGGCTGTGGCGGGACCCGTCAAGGATTGTGGACTCCGCCGGCACACCATGGAAGAACAAAGGAGTCACATACGATGCCGCCAAAGCCATGGACGGGGACAAGACGACATATTGGAACCCGCAAGAAACCAGCAAGAACTACAACAACTGGTACATCGTCATGGACTTCAGGGAGCCCTACACTCTGTCAGGAATCGCGATAAACAACTTCGGAGACACCACGCACGATGTTAAAGCCTTCAAGTTGCAAAAGTCAGCGAGTGGAAAGCCGTACAAGTGGGAGGACGTCAAATCCGTCGATAACGTACAGGGAGGGACCAACAAGCGCCAGGGCTTCGGCGAGTTCAAGGGAACAGCGCGGTACTGGAGGTTCGTGGTCACTCAGACCCACTCGGGTTGGCAGCCATATCTCCTAGAAGTGGACTTCTTTGGAATGCCAGAAGGTGAGAGTAGCAGCGTTCTGTTGCTTTTGCTTTGTAATACCTACCGCTTCTACCTTTAATTCAAGATAATGTTCCCCACAGTATGTTGTTCTTCTTTCTGCACCGGTGTGAATTCTCGTACGTTGTATGACCGTGCAATTCATGAAGGAAAAACGAAACAAGAGTTCATGTATTGGCGAGTGTATATGTTGGTACAGCTGACAGACACCATTTCGTTAAACGCTGGTTCTGTGAATAAAGACGCCATCTCTTAATTATTTAGTCATTTGTTGTTATGTTGACCCTTGACATGCCCTCATCTCGCCTTTATGAAAAGCGGCCTAGATAGCCGATTAGAGCTTTTTTCGAGAATAAACAAAGGCACAAACAAACAAACAAACAAATCTCTTACAGGATCTGCTGGCGGAAAGGGAGAAGACCCTTGGGGAGGCTTTGGAGACGGAGGATTCCCTTGGGGAGGCTATGGAAGAGGTAGGGGAACATCCAGTTTTGCCTGGAATCTCTGAAAAAGATACTAACACCTGAAGGAAAGCCCCCCTCTCACTGGACCCGCGGCACGCTGCCAGGGGCGCTGCGGCCGATCAAATTGACAAAGCCCTCAACAAATCACTACCAAAAACGAATCTTTTAAAGCTTTATGTGTTTTTTTGTTTTTTTGTCTTTTTGGTCATACTTGTACGTTCTGATTACTATTGCCATTATAAAGTCAAGGGTAAAACAAATCCAGTTTAGGACGCAGCGACGTCGCCAGCTTGCCGCGGGGTCAGTGAGAGGGGGGCTTAAGGAACTAAACAACAACAACAAAATTCAATTTATACGAGAGTTAGGCTCCTTTTAATTTAGAAAAGAAATACGCACAGTATTAAAAGGTACGTATGTCTATCGTCGCATATTTGCCATGAGAGAAAATTGTAAAGTTCTCAACGATAAAAGAGGTATCACTAAAAGAAATTTTGGGCTAAATGTTGGCAATTACATTCTACTATCAAAAATCAAAGACATTATCTGATACAACGAGTCGATGCCGATTGCACCCTGCTGTTCCTTTTTTTATTCTCGTATGCCATATGTTCCCCCTTTTTAGTTAGTGTATTCAGGATCATTTCTAAACTGTGCCTATTCCTTTTAAGGTGCATGGTGGCTGTGGCGGGACCCGTCCCGGGTTGTGGACTCCGCCGGCACACCATGGAAGAACAAAGGAGTCACATACGATGCCGCCAAAGCCATGGACGGGGACAAGACGACATATTGGAACCCACAAGAAACTAGCAAGAACTACAACAACTGGTACATCGTCATGGACTTCAAGGAGCCCTACACTCTGTCAGGAATCGCGATTAACAACTTCGGAGACACCACGCACGATGTTAAAGCCTTCAAGTTGCAAAAGTCAGCAAGTGGGAAGCCGTACAAGTGGGAGGACGTCAAATCCTTCGATAACGTCAAGGGAGGGACCAACAAGCGCCAGGGCTTCGGCGAGTTCAAGGGAACAGCGCGGTACTGGAGGTTCGTTGTCACTCAGACCCACTCGGGTTGGCAGCCATATCTCCTAGAGGTGGACTTCTTTGGAAGACTAGCAGGTAAGAGGAAAATCTTTCTGCCGTTTGGGATATTAAGTCTGCTTCTTGATTGCGTGCAAGGTAGTTAATCGTGATTTCGTTTTTGTTTTTTGCGCCAGCTCTTATTTTCTGTGCTGAACGCTTCACTCACAGGTGTTCGTTAACATTCTAAATTCAGCTATGCAAATACCTGAATACACATATATACATTCGTTCTATTATTGAAGTAACTAACCAAATTTAAAGTCTAATGATGAAAAATGAAATGAAATTTAAGGATGCGTCGGCCCCTTGGTTCAATGGCATGTGTGCCGAATTCTGACAAAATTTCCATAAAAGTCTGGTTCTGTAACTAAAGATGACCTCTGTTACAGGATCTGTTGGAGGCAAAGGCCGGTACCCATGGGGAGGATTCGGAGGAGGAGGCTGGGGAGGCAGACCAGGTAGGGAATATCTAGCTTTGCTTGGAATAACTAAACACAACGTAAAAACATCAACCTAGAGCGTCGACAGTGTCCTCTTAGAAAAGCAAAAAGCCAGGTAGGGAGTAAGCTCATGTCTATTTTTGGTTTAAAAAAACGTCCAGAAGGGAAGAAGATGTACCAGTAAAAAGGTCTAGACTAGATATTGCCGACTAGTTTTAAAAATGCAGCCTGACTAAGGCAATGAGTTGAAGTGGAGTGCATTTTTTTTGTTATTTGTCTCACATGGCGTATTTTTCCCTTTTTTAGTCGGTGCACTCCAGAATAATTCTTGAATTCTCAATCCCTCTCTCCAGGCGGCTGGTGGCTGTGGCGGGACCCGTCAAGGATTGTGGACTCCGCCGGCACACCATGGAAGAACAAAGGAGTCACATACGATGCCGCCAAAGCCATGGACGGGGACAAGACGACATATTGGAACCCGCAAGAAACCAGTAAGAACTACAACAACTGGTACATCGTCATGGACTTCAAGGAGCCCTACACTCTGTCAGGAATCGCGATAAACAACTTCGGAGACACCACGCACGATGTTAAAGCCTTCAAGTTGCAAAAGTCAGCAAGTGGGAAGCCGTACAAGTGGGAGGACGTCAAATCCTTCGATAACGTGCAGGGAGGGACCAACAAGCGCCAGGGCTTCGGCGGGTTCAAGGGAACAGCGCGGTACTGGAGGTTCGTGGTCACTCAGACCCACTCGGGTTGGCAGCCATATCTCCTAGAGGTGGACTTCTTTGGCAGACCAGAAGGTAAGAGAAGCAGCGTCCTGTTATTTTCTTTTAACCGCGACTGCTACATGTACTTAACTGCTTGCATTCCACGGTAGTTTATGATGTTTTTTGTGTCAGTTCTAATTTTACATTCTGCTCGTGTTGAAAGTTCCTAACACAGGCGTACGTTTGAATTCTTATCAGAACTATTCCCCAAATATACACACATATACTTCGATACATACGCATACGACAGTGCATTACACATCCAGGTAACAGTAAATGTGTTTTGTCTGTTTTGTCTAAGAAAAGGAAACACAACAGTTCAACGATCGCATACCGTCGTCAAACAATATCATCAAATACTTTTGAACGTTCTGAATCAAAGTTGAGCTGCAATTGCCAGCAGAAATAAGGACTTACGCGAATTTTTGTGCTGCCAATTGCATGCAGTTCAACTTTGATTCAGAATAACTGCTACCAACACAGATGAACTTCCAAGTGACTACTGAGTGTCGTCAGCATATTGTTTGGTTGTTTTGCTTGAAGCAAGATCCAACCGCTGAAAACAAAATGACGTTTTTGGACGTGATGCCGACCAGTGTGTCACATCCACGTTTGATGCCGTTAAATGTATGTGTTTGTGCAGCTGACATCAGTTCGATAAAGGTCTGGTTTTGAGACTGATGATTGAATCTGTTACAGGTTCCGATCGGGGAGAAGGAGGGAAAGGCTTCGGAGGAGAAGGGGAGGGCGTCGGAGGTGTAGAGGTTGAGAAAGTAAACGTTGGAGGAGGAGACGGAGCAGGCGTCGGCGTAGGCGTTGGAGCAGGTGTCGGAGCAGGTGTCGGAGCAGGCCTTGTAGGAGGAGGCGTCGGAGAAGGACCAGTTGGAGGAGGATCAGGTAAGAAAACGAAAAAAAAGGGTGTTCAACCGACGTTTCGGTGACCATCTGTCACCTTCATCAGGGCGATTCTAACTGGTTCACATTGCACTGCAGCACAGGTGTCGCTGCTCATAGATAATGTGAGAAAATGTCCAGATTGGTTGGAATCAGACAAAGGACACTGAAATTGGAAACAAATCTACGGATAAAGGAGCACACTTAGACGTCTGTACATTTATTTTTCGAAGACGTTTTCATGTTTTTTGGTAGGACCTTGTATATTTTAAATGATCTTATCTTGTGCCTTGAAGCAAATAAAAGATTATGCTTCTGTGTTTTTGTTCTCTTGATTTTAAGTTTCAACTTTTATTCCAGGGGCGTGGTTGACGTGGAGCCTGCCCAGCGGTAGCATCACCTCGGCCGGAACTACCGGAGCAAACGACGGGCCTGCTGCGGTGCTGGACGGAGACTCCAACACGTACTGGAACCCGCAAGGTCTGCCGAGGTACCACAACAACTGGTGGATCATCTTCGACTTACAGAGGACGTACACAATCTCCGGCGTCAAAATCCAGAACTACGGAGACACCACGCATGACGTCACCGACTTCAAGCTGGAGACGTCCGACGACAAGTCCACCTGGACGCAGGTGTTCTCCACCGGCAGAGTGCGTGCAGGTGTGAAGACTCCGCAGCCGTATGGCGGTTTTTACGGCAGCGGTCGCTACTGGAGGTTCACGGTGACTAAAACTACGGCCGGCTGGCAACCATACCTCGTCGGGCTCGCTTTATACGGCGTTGAAGGTCAGGATAAAACTTATTTCATCTTTTTTGGAAAATTTTATTGTAGTTTTATATCCATCTGCCGATTAGACATCAAATCATTTCTTTTTTAGAAATTGGATCATGCTTAGTTAAGAATTCTACACTTAATAGACTAGCTGGCTGCTTTTGTTAAACCCCGTGGACTACAATGTAGTAGAAGTACCAAAAATAGTACTAGTTAACAAGTCCTTGCTTTTGTCTGACAGGGAAGCCCAACAACAAGGCTGTCACCATACCTACAAGCGGCGTGACCTCCGCCGGTACGCCGGGGCCACAGTACGGGCCTGGGAACGTCCTGGACGGAAACCCCAACACGTACTGGAACCCGCAGGGTCTGTCCATGAACTACAACAACTGGTGGATCATCTTCGACTTCCAGAAGAGCTACACCCTGTCCGCCATCCAGATCACCAACTTCGGAGACACCACGCATGACGTCACCGCCTTCAAGCTGGAGGCGTCCGACGACAAGGTGACTTGGAAGCCCGTGTACTACACCACGGGCGTCAGGCCGGGGACCAAGCAGCCTCAGATGTTCGGCGGGTTCTCCGGGACGGGCCGCTACTGGCGCTTCACGGCGACCCGAACAGCGTCCGGAAATCAGCCCTACCTAGTCGGCCTTATGTTTTACACAATCATACGTAAGTAACATATTTACACATATATCTTAGAACTATCGAGCCGTAAAGTAAGACAAATATTTTCTATTCAATCGGTACCACAGAGCCTCGGTCCTTAAATGATGTTTTACTTCCGTCTTTATGTTTAAAACTTCATTTCTGACAGTAGATTTTATGTTCTTTTTCCGGCACACTGGGCATGTTCACACCCATTTCCCATCAGCTTCTCAGCAGCTTTATTCAAAGGGCTGTTGGTTTCCATCCGATAAGTTCAGCAGGAGAAACACGAACAAAGCCGTCTCGTAGCACATCCTGTACATTATTAGTATCATAGATGATAGCTTGATGTCCCTTGATCATGTTTAGGTATATTGTTCTATGGTCAAGGTGAGACACCATGGTTCTAGGGCTCTTTATGCAAATTTATGCAAATTACATAACCTACCGCTGATAAAGGCTAGTAGTCGTGAGAGCAATGACACAGCGAGTGTCGTGAACTCATCTGCAGCACGATGGACATAGGCAGGCACAGGACGTATCATTTAAAGCATTTCTGTCCTCCATGGACGACTACAAACTACATAGACCTTCACAATTTGATGACATGCGGACACGTCTGATTTTTTTTTGCACAGGAGCACCGGTTAAAGTAGCTCCAACACATTTCAAAGTGGTTGGCATCCCGAAGACAGTGGCGGAAGCGAAGGAGTACTGTAAGACGCAGGAGAACGGGCACCTTGCGGACATTAAGAGTTCGAAACTGCTCAACTTCCTACTGGAGATAATCAACAAAGTCGGAGGCAACAAGAACTACTGGGTTGGGCTTCACGATACCACGGTAAGAATCGTGTTTACTACATCGAAATTTTCTTTTCAAATAGACCGTAAATTATCTTCTTTATTTCTCGTAATCTCGCTGGCCTGTTCCAGACCTATCAAACGATGATAACGAGATAAGTAAACGTTGTTTAAACTCAACTATCCTATTTCAGATGAAGGGCGGTTGGCAATGGGCGGACGGAACTCCTCTGTCGAGCTGCAGCTATCAGAACTGGGCCCCGGGAGAGCCGAGCAACATCGGTCAGCACGCATGCGCGCAGCTGTGGGCAGCGAAGGGCTTCCAGCTGGACAGCGCCGACTGTAACGAGAAGAAGTTCTTCATCTGCCAACGAGGTCAGTCATCTTGTTCCTCTCTCTCTTGTTCCTCTCCCTCTCTCTTAATCACTACTAGATGTACTACTATAACTAGTATTACTACTATTACTACAACTATTATTACTACTACAACTACTACTTCTACTAGTACTACTACTGTAATTCCTCCTCCTTCTTACCCCCTCTTCCTACTTCTACTACCACTACTACTACTTCTATTTCTTTTACTTCTACTACTAAAACTACTTCTACTACTACTACTACAGCTTTTTCTGTCAACATCTTTTAACAATTGGTGAGTGAATCAGTGAGTGTGTGAGTGAGTGAGTGAATGAATCTGTCAGTGAATGAGTGAGTGAATGAGTGAGTGAGTGGGTGCATGAGAGTGAGTGAATGAGTGAGTGAGCGCCGTGTAAGTGAGTGAGTGAGTGAGTTAGTGAGTGAGTAAGTTAGTAGTAAACATGACATTGACATGTACCCATCGTTTCTTTGATAGGACCCGGGGATGCAGCGGCCTGTAGAGAGAATTCAGGTGAGATGACATGATTGTGTACATCACCTTATTTTGAATTTTTACATGAGGACCATCAATAAGACTTTATTGATTATTCCTGTCATAATGAACATGCCTGCTGTTCACTTATGAACAGTATCGTAAAATCATGCTTATCTTCTGTGACAAGGATAAACAGTTCATACCATTCTTAACGATGCAGGACAGGGCAAAGTATTATTCTGCTGTTCTGTTCATTCTATCATTACAATTAATGTACTTGCAGTTATTGGTTACCTCTTACCTTTCATTTACTTTCTGGACATTTGTAGTTCGAGAAGTGGAGGCGGATGAAGAAACCGCCTTCGAAGCGATGCGGTCCTCCCTCCTGCGAGAGGAAGAGGAGCTGTCCGACCGCACAGCTGACAAGTACCGCCGGTCCGAGGCCGACGCCGACTTCCACAACCTCGTCCGCCTGGCCGACGTGAAGAAGGCGCTGGAGTCCGAGATCGAGTACGGACCGACGGCCATGGGGAAGCTGAACGAGATTTCGCGAGAGCTGAGCGAGGTTTGGATGGAGGACGAGGACCCGGATGTGGATGACGTCAAGGCTGATGACATCCCGCGAGAGATTTTGGAAGAGCAGGAGACTAATGACGTCACCGCCCGCGAGGTTGGCGACACCCCACAAGACGCCAACGAGACTGAGGAGGATCTTAAAGCGGAGGTGGACGAAGAAGCGTTCTTTAAAGAGATCGAAGAGGCCTTGGCAGAGTTGAGGGAGGTTGAAGATGAGCAGGATTTCGACCTCGAGTCTGATGATTTCGAGTGACGTTTTTCGTCGTAGATTTGTTTTGGGATTTTTTCTTTAAGTAAAGCTAAGGTGTTAATCGGAAACAGGTGTACGTTCAAGCTTACTTCATGAAAAGATGCAAGAAGATATATGGAAGAATAAAGCAAGGGCGTTAAGGTCAGCATCTTGTGTTTCAGTGTTTTAACTGAGCTCTAATAATAGGGTGTACTTGCTTTCATAAAATCTTAAGTCAAAACAGATCCCTTAAAAACATGATGCATTTTTCTGTCAGCTTAATCAATGTAGAACAAAAAAAAACTTGTAAAGCTATGTCTTATGGTATTCTATCTATTGGTTATTTGGCAGAGTCTTCCTTGTTTTTTATTCGTGTATTTTTTTTTTCGTTTATGATGTTCGTGTTTCTTAAGTTTGTTGGTTCCTGGAGTTCAGCTTCAGCAGAATTGTAACGGTTCGAGGGGAATGATGCTGATCAATGGATTAAAAGAGGTTAAAGTGGAAAATGACTGGACACTCGTTTTTCCTGGTCTTTACTCATTAGTCTAGACTGTTAGATCTATTCATTGACAGGAACACAATGTGGTTGATAAAGTTTCCAACTACACTCTGGCACATGCGCACACGCTCCAATCCCCTGTTTAAAGACCAGTAAATGTGAATCTGTAAATAATTTCATCAGGTTGATATTGGAGTTTTCTTTTTACACAACCAACCAGTCACCTCAGACGCTCTGAAGAAGGTGTCTGACAGACACCGAAACGTCAGCACGTGAGAAGTGACTGGTTGTTTAAAAAGTAAATGTTCATCTTTATCATACACAATCAATTTGCAACCATCTACAAAGTACCAAGAACAGATAATAGCTGGTAAGATGTGGCCACCATCTCGGACATCTTTCAGTGTTAAACCGACGTAGGGCCTGTAATTCAAACTTAACACACAAGGTTTGGCAACTTGATTTCGGCCGATAATATCTCCTTGAACACTTTATCAATTGCATTACATAGCAATAGAGATATGTTATCTATTCCACTAGACAGCGACAATCCGGCCCGTATGATCGGGCATGCATAGATTGAGCACCAGAGTTTGAGTTACCTCAATAGGTCCCACAATTTAATTGCCAAGATTTAAATTGCCATACGTCAGTTTATTTTATTATTATTAGCATTAAGTGCAACATCTGATGCACAGCTGCAGACTTTTACCTACCTGTACAGAGACAGACCTTCGAGAAGCCAACGAAACTGCACTGGACTGGGTGGAGAGTAATAGCGACAAACTATGATGATGAGCATTAAGTGCTATATCATTGAAAATCTTTTGTATTGTTCTTTAAAATGAATGGGTGAGTGAGTGAGTAAGTGAGTGAGTGAATGAGTGAGTGAGTGAGTGAGTGAGTAGGTGATCCATTATGGCCACATTGTTCAAACAGCACAACGGCTGGTTTCGTCGGCGCCCAAACCGTTGACACTGTGTTGGAAGGAGAATATTTGAAACTTTGTAACGCACTGGCATAGTCAGCAATAATGTTTGACCTTTGAACTTTTCAATGTAGGACGATGAATATGGTATCATAATTGTAAATGGTAGTGAACATGGTAACATAATACATGATACTATAGATCGAATCAAAAAGTAATAACCTAACTTAAGAACGGAGATATGATCGATAAAAATTTAAGGATTTTTTTTCCTGCTGAGTTTATGTAAGTATACATAGTAAATATTAAGTAGGTCGAGTCTGTAAGAAGGTCAAACCGATTATTTCCATACTGAGGCACTGCAAGGCCTTGGGCTACTTCAGGAACCCTAGACCTGCCCGCACAAACCCGGGCACCCTCAGTCTGGCGGCGCGGCCAGTGGAGTTCACACCGTCTGGTGAGTACACGAGTCAGTACCAGTTCAGGGTGCGGCTAAGGCGCTCCCTGAGCTCCTGCAAACATTCGTTAAAGTCCCTGTCACACTTGTGCGTATATACAAGTCCGCATGTGTCGCGTATTAAGAAGTTGTTGTTTTTTTAGGTTGAGTTTGCAACCGAAGAAGTCATTTCTTTGGTTCGATAGCTAGGCTGCCCGGTGGTGGGACAAAGTAGAAAACAAATTCTTCCCTGTAAAGTTTAAATAAACCCAAATGTTCATGCGCAACTCGTACGCACTTGCATCTACGCACAAGTGTGATAGGGCCCTAACGCACTAACTAACGCTTTTCATGTACGTTAGATGTCGACTTTCAAACGCTTTTGCTTAATGCAAAAGTTTCGAGCTGCTTATAGAAGAGAACAGAATTAGAATTGGGACTCTGGGTTTATTTCACAAAGGAATCAGTGCCCACATCATCGCGTTATTGAATATGAGAAGCGGGTAGGGAGGGTGTTTTTGTGGGATATAGAATTTTAGAATTCGATTCAAAGAACCTTAGGCATTTAAACGTCGGCTCCGTTTGTTGGTTTTGTGCAATGGATGATTTCTATAACCAAGCTGTGCGAAGAATCTTTAGCCAGCGTTACTTTGTTCATACATTATTGTCTCCGCTGGATTTGGTTAATAGTTAACCATAAAGACTTTATAACGATATCAGACAAACGTCGAGTGTTACTGGTTTAGAACAGCTGAACCAGCTCGTCGTTTTGCTGGCGCAAGCCAATAATAAGGTCGTGCGGCATCCCGACAGTACGTTACCGCGGTGCGGATTTGTAACGACGAGCTAATGAGCGGTAGAACAGTGTGATGATCACGAGCCAGACGCGTCTGGCTGAGATGCTCCGTTTTGTAGAGGGTGGCTTTCGGTGTAGCACAAATAAAGAACATTCATGCATTTTCTCGTGGTAGTCGATCGTGCATGCTCCATTGTTTTCTTCACTAATTGCCTGTCGCAAATTGTACCTACATGATGTTCTAGCAAATCTATACCTGTATTTCCATTGGGGCCTTTGTTGTTTTTGGACATGGACAGAAATTCGCGCGTGGATGTTATCCATGCAGTCAAGTTGGTGTGACCATAGTGGCGCCGACATTGGCTGGGGCTCGGACCCCGGGACCACAGCCGGCCGACCCGGCGATGACTAAGGCTCGCTCTCGGGCATGAGTCACTGACCCTTTTTCTTCTTTTTCTGACCTCCTTGGCCGGACAACATGATATGATTGACAGAAAAGGGGGCGTTGTTGTCAGTGGCGCCGACATATCGGCTCGGATCCCTGGACTACAGCTGGCCGAGCCGCCAAAGATGCTGTAGCCACGCGGGAAACCGCGATGATTTATTCTTAAAGGGGCACTGCTAACGTTCTGGGTCTGACATAAAAATGGGCGCCTTGGCTCGGGTAGGTCTTGGACAAGCGATGTTTAAGATAGGCAGTTGAAATATTCACAATGGGACCAATTTGGATTAAGTAGGGCGAAACTGATGAAACTTGCTGTCGGGCATGAGTCATAGACTCTCTTTTCTTCTCTTTCCGTCCTCTTTGGTCGGACACAAGGGCTTGATTGACAGAAAATGGGGCGTTGTTGCGGATGGCAGCAAAAACTAGTTTGCAGTATAAAGTTCAATAACCTGACTAGACAGCGTCAAGCTTGAGCATTAGAAAAGCTCAGGTTCTGACCGTTAACAGGGCGTTCTGTACTGGCATCTGTACAGACGGCTGGCTGTTTGCCAACAGCTTCAATCATCCGCTCTATGAGACCAAGGGTTTTGTAAGATTGAGAAGGTGTACCAGTTCTAAGCTTGGAAAGTATATCAATCAAGACTTTAAGAATCTAAAATTTAAAAGAAAAATATTCCAGTACAAAATGTAACTTAAGGCTTCTCGCTTCATGACAAGTATTTTCAAATATCTAAAGTTGTCGGTAGGAAAATGTGACGGAAAGACTGTGAGACATACGGCGAGTACATCTTAGCTGACATGGAACTCATCAATTGTAACAAAGTTTCCAAAGACTTCATAACTGTTAGTAGGGCATAATGGCTACCACCTAACCCACAACTTAACAGGTGATCCGGGGTGTCTTTTGAAAACGTTTCAACCAGAGCTAGCCGTAAGGCAAAACAATGGCGCGCTTCCCTCCAGTATTTAACCTAGCAACATGCTTTCGATGCCGGCAAAAACGGGCGTTGCTGCAGTCAACATGAGGCCTTTGAAATAAGTGACTTCCTTCATTTGTATTTTATCTGCTTGGCTTCACTGGCTGTAGGATTAGTTTATGAGCATCTGTATAATAGGGAGAAAATAAAGCTAGCTGTAAGACAAAAGCAACGCGCTCTCCTATCTGGCTTGGCCAAAGGGGGCGTTGCTGCCTATAATTTTTTAGATGGTGCTCCAGAAAAAAAGACGCAGAGACAATAGGGAACAAACTGGTTTTCTCACATCAAAAAGTAGAGCAGGAAGGCGTCCACATAGGTACAATAGTTTAGCCATGCATCAAATCAATGACATTAAGCAAATTTGAAAACAGTGGCGATGTTCAACAAAGTGCACGTTAAGTACTGGGCAGTCCATGGAGATCGGTGGAAACATCTTAAACGGACATCGACAGGTTTAATCGGCTTTTCAGGGCAGGTCTTCTGTTTCTCTCCTCCAGTCCTTGGCACCTTTAGCTGGACAACGCTAGTTGATCGACAGAAAAGGAGGCGTTGTTGCAGATAGTTATTGCAGACGGCATCAGAAAGTAGGTCCCCAACTGGAAAACCAAATTGAATGGTGATAGCCAGGAAACATTCAAAGCGGCGATCTGAACGTGAAGAAAAAACTAAGGAAACGTTCTTAATGACCGCTGCAGTCTTATTCAGGTGAAACTGAAGCTCTTTTCCGGACAGGTATTAAGTTCTCTATCCTCTGGTCCTTGGCTTTTTTAACCGGACAGCAAGAGTTGATTGACCGAAAAGGGGGCGTTGTTGCAAACAGCTTGAATATAGAGGTTTCCAGCTGAAGGGTCAATAGGTCAAGTGGCTCATGCAATTTGATCCCAGAAAATGCAACAATATGAACATAACAAGCAAACAAACAAACTGACAAACAAATGACCACAACATGCGACCACATTCAGATTTTATGGTTAGAATTTAGCACCAACATACAAGCAATAATATCACAACATTATTTCGGAGCAAAACGTAAAGGGCTCGATATATGCTTAGATTAATCGCATAAATGTATGAGTCGGATAAAAGTTAATTAAAATATCTGTAATAAAGACAGGAAGAAACATTTTTCAAGGGACAAAAATATGCTTTATGAAGTTTTGACAATTGTTAAAAGTTGTCGGGAGGTAAATGAGAGAAAGACCTGAGGCTGAGAAGTTGACCCGGTCACATGGAACTCATCTATCATAAGAACGTTTCAAAGGACTTCAGAATCGTCCGCAGGGCATCAAAGATAACAGCTAACCAACAGTACATTCACCTAACCCACAGGTCATCTTTTGAAAAAGTTTTTAAAAATATTAATGATTAAACATCCATACCTTTTAATATATCTGCTTGGCTCTAAATGCCGTAGTAAGGGAAGAATGCAGGATAAGTTTATGAGTATCTGTACGATGGCTCTATTAAGGGAAAAAGAAAGCTAGCTGTAAAACAAAAGATACGCGCTCTCTTAGTTGGCGGGACAAAGGGGGCGTTGTTGTAGAAAGATGATGCTCTAGAAAAAAAGACGCATAGACAATAGGGAACAAACCTGTTTTCTCACAATGCAAAGTAGAGCGGAAAGGCAACCCCGCAGAAAGCATTGTTTTGCCATGTATCAAATCAATGAAATCAAACAAAATTTGATTTGAAAACAGTGGCGATGTGTAACAAAGTGCATATTAAGTACCGAGTGTTCAAAGGAGATAGGTGGAAACATCTTAAGCGGAGCACGACAGGTTAAATCGGCTTTTCAGGGCAGTATTCTGTTTCTCTCCGTCAGTCCTTGGCATATTTAGTTGGACAACATTAGCTGATTGACAGAAAAGAGGACGTTGTTGCAGATACCATCAGAAAAAAAGTTCCTCAGCTTGAAAACTAAGGCGATAGTCAGCAAATATTCAAAGTAGCGTTCTAAGTGAAGTAAGGAAATATTGTAAACGACCGCTGTTAGACTAAAGCTCTTTTCCAGACAGGTTTTATGTCCTCTTTCCTTTGGCTTTTTTAACCGGGCAACAAGAGTTCATTGTCCGAAAAAAGGGGCGTTGTTGCACACAGATTAGATATAGTGGTCTCAAGCACAAGGGTCAATAGGGCAAGAGGCTCTTGCAATTTCATCCCCCCAAAAGCTACATTAAAAACATAACAAAAAACAAACAAACAAATGAAACCAACATGTAACCGTCTTGTTTTATGTTAAGAGTTCAACAGCAACATACCAACAAAATATTACAAAAAGATACATTTCTAAGCAAACACAAAGGCTCATTTTGTGTCCCATATGGTTAGATTAGTCACAAAAGCGTATCGGTCGGGTGAGTGTTAAAAATCCGCAATAAAGAAGAAAAAAAAATCATTTTGCCAGTGACAAAAAAGATATTTCATGCTTCTATTTTGAAGTTTATACTAGTATTCAAAGTTGTTGGTCGGTCTGAGAGAAATGAGAGAAAGGCCTGAGGTACGGAATAAGGCCCGGTGACATGGGACTCATCAATCATAACAACGTTTCAAAAGATTCAGGGCACCATGGGCTCCACCTAACCAACAGTGCAACATGAGTGTAAAATCAGTTAATGAGTATCTGGAAAATAGTTTTGAAAATGAAAAAATAAAGCTAGCTGTAAGACAAAACTAAAATAACGCGCTTTCCTAGTTGGCCAGACAAAAAAGGGGGGCGTTGTTGTACGACAGATGGTTTCTCCAGGAGAAAACACGCAAAGATAGCAGCGAGGAAACCGGTTTTCTCACATCAAAAAGTGGAGCAGAAAAACGACCCTGCAGGTACAATTTTCGCCGCCTATCAAAACGACAAAAGCAACTTCGAACAAAATGTCAAAACTAGTCGTGATATTCAACAATGTGCACATGGAGTGCTTAGCGCTTAAATGAAGTGGAGGAAACAGTCTAAACCAACGTAGAAGACTTATTCCAGTGAAACCTTGAAGCAATCTCTTTTCATCGCATGTATCATATTTCTCTCCTTCGATGCTAGACATCTTTAGCCGGACAGCAAGACTTGGTTGTCAGAAAAGGAGGCGTTGTTCCAAGCTTAGGGTCAATAGATCAAATGGCTCAAGCAGTTTAATCCCAAAAATGCTACATTATAGAAGCAGAAAACAAACGACTTCAACTTGTAAGAGCCTAAAATTGTTTTTATCTGATTCACATATTTGTCACAGGTAGTCAGTCGTGTAATATTATCTTTGATTACTGTTTTAAGCTTCTCTTTTGTATGTAATGATGTTAGGAATCTTATGTTATGTGCTATTTATCACAGGTAGTTTGTCTCTGTTAAAAAATGTTGTGTCGCTTCTGTTAAGTTACTTTCAAGTGATGTTCCAGCTTTATAATGAGGTGGTGATTTTAACTTAAGTCTGATGTAAAAACTTCATTGTAAAAATCGGTGGTGGTGAATAAAGTTGGAAAAAAAAAGAGCCTACAATTGTTGTTGTCAGACCTTACTTCTCAGTAAATCCAAAGGCGTATTCAGATACACAAAGTCTTTCCTTGCAATGTTGATGTTGCACGCATTACCTGCCCCCCGTTCCCACCCCGACGAACAACATTAGCTCCTAAAACAACATGAGCATAAAACCTTGTCTTGACTTACTACTATCATATTGAACCATCTGAAATTGTGTTCACTCCATTAACATATCTACTCGTATAAAACCTAGTTCTGCCAAATCTTTCCTTAGTCACTGACAAAAGATAGCGGATGCTGTCTAAAACGTCTGTTTCAAATTTTATCCAGTTGCTTGAGTAACTATTTTTGGCGTATCTTTTTACCTGGATGTCTAACCTTCATCAGCGTATCAAAGTCTTTCTTGTCTCCACTAGAGAAGCAGACCAGCGTCCTGTGACTGAGCCAACTTCGGGGAGGTCCAGACATGCGCACCATGGGGTGGGCCCTGCTACTCCTCCTGGCGACTATCGCCTGCACTGCAGCCGAAGAGTTTGATTTTGAGGGAGAGGTGATTATTTTTCTGATTTATCAGTTATTTCTCGCTTTTTTTTTCCGACTACTTGTGTTGTTTGAAGTTGGTTAAATCAAACATGTTTATTTGTTCCAGGAACAGCTGTTCGACAGGGAAGATGCCCTTGATGAGGAGTTAACCGAGACGGTATGTCATGGTCGTGTTGTATTACATGTGGCAATGGGAATGCTTCGATACAGATGTATCATAAATACAACAACGGTACTCTTTGGGAAAGTGCGATCTGAAAGGTCATTTTGTCTCAGAAGTAACAGCCAGTTGACTGGATGGTCCTTCTATATGTATGCGTCAATGATGACATAATGCTGTTAGATATAGATACTGCATACTATCTACAAACAACTCTTACAGCTAGATAAGTCAAGGTTAGTTGTGACAGGTCGTTCAGTGTAATATTTATATATACAGACACAGTTGCTGATACCTGTTGTCTTCATAGCTGGAGGATATCGAGGAACTGAAGGAAGACTTACGCCGGGGCTTCTTTGGGGGAGGTCATGGCCATCGTGGTGGAGGGCTCTTCTCTGGCGGGGGTCACGGCCACGGACATGGAGAAGGCGGCTTCTCTGGCGGGGGTCACGGTCACGGACAGGGCGGAGGCAGCTTCTCTGGCGGGGGTCACGGTCACGGACAGGGCGGAGGCAGCTTCTCTGGCGGAGGACACGGACATGGCGGAGGCGGTCTCTTTGGTCACGGCGGCTTTTTAGGCACAGGTCTCGGTGCCGGCCATGGACATGGGGGTTCTGTCCAGTCTGCAGCACACGGAGGTGAGACTGCATGTTAACATTTACACCGAAGCGTTACCCTTATTAGCCTGGTAATCTGACAGAAACAGGCTGACGAAAACAAAAACTATTTAGAAGCTGCATCCGTACATCTATTTCTTCAACATTAAGTCCATGAACGTTCTTGAATGATACTGAATCTATGAGATATCACGTGTTGGGAGCATTTCCTTTCTAGAAATATCAACATAATAGGTCTTCAACACCGACGGAAAGATATGGCTAAATTGCGCTCCACCCGAAAAACTACCTCGCCGCCGTCACAAGAGTATAAGAACCAATCACTGACAAGGCACGTCATCTTTCCTGTACATGACGTGTACAAAGCCGGACAATAGGTGCAAAATTAACAGCATTTTTTTTCCATCACCTTGTTTAAGGTGCAGGCACGACTAACATCGCCCTGAACCGCCCTGCGGCCCAGTCGAGTACTGCATATGGAGGTGCTCCCGGCCGTGCTGTAGACGGCAACGATAACCCCATGTGGGCCGGGAAGTCCTGCACCCACACGACAGGAGAAAACAACCCGTGGTGGCGAGTCGACCTGGGCACCAGTCGGTCTGTGGGTCGGGTTGTCGTCACCAACCGGAAGGACTGCTGCTCGGATCGGCTGGAAGGCTTCACGGTTTACGTGGGCGACAGCCCCGAGTTGCTGTCCAACCCGACCTGTGGGGGGCCGCAGTCCGTGGGAGGCAAGGGCGTCATCACGGTGAACTGCGGCGGCCTGACGGGCCGATATGTGGGGATAGCTTTGAGAGGCGCCGGGAGAATGCTTACACTCTGTGAGGTGAAGGTCTTCGGAGGTACGTCTGTTGTTAGGACTCAATTGATTGTGAGACAATATCATATTCTATTGGTTCACTTTGATTACATGTTGACTAAACTGGCACTGTGATACGGGACTTCTGTTAGAAGTCCATCCGAAGTTGTAGACCGTAGTCGCAGCACCAGACTGACTATGCTGGCAGTCGGGGGATGAAATTGCCATGGGATTTTTACCACCATAGTGTTTGGCCGACCGCAGAGTCAATTACATGTATTTCCCTTGTTTGCATTGCCCAATTCTACAATCCATAGCCCCGTGAAAAGTCCTGGTAGATGCTATGTAAACTGAAACATTTTGCAGGCCTCTAATGGATCTTTGTTTGTGAGATATCAAAATATTTTGCCGCAAAAATGTCTTCGTCAGACGATGTGTGAGCAATTTGGTTCAATGGCGAGTTTGTGGAATTTTGCGGCTGACATGATTGATATGGAAGTCTGGTTCCGTGGATAAAACTGCCATCTGTTACACAGGAGGGGGAGGAGGATTCTCCGGAGGAGGCTTTGGAGGAGGAGCAGGTAGGGGGATTTCTAGCTTTGCTTGGAATCGATTCAAAAAAGATTATAAACGTTAGAAAAAAATAAGCAGCACACTTAACAGTAATCTAAAGCGTCTTTTTAATAGCGTCATTTTAAAATATCTAACATCAGAACGAAAATTTCCGCAAAGGAAGAAGAGGTGCTCCTAAAACGTCTTTTTGCTGAATATTGCCATTTATATTTACTTCAACATATCTCAAACGGTAACCATAAAAGTAGCTGCGTCTGTTTGTTTTGGTCTTTCTTTTCATATTCTTGATATGACGTATAGTCCCGTTTGTAAAGTGTGGGTACTCTTGATTTAATTCATCTCTCATTCTCCCCAGCGGCCTGGTTGCACCGAGACCCGTCCTGGGTTGTGGACTCTGCCGGCACACCTTGGAAGATCGGCGCAGTCACATACGATGCCGCCAAAGTCTTGGATGGGAACACAGACACATATTGGAACCCGACAAGGTTGAGTAAGAACTACAACAACTGGTGGATCGTGTTGGACTTTAAGAGGCCCTACACGCTGTCGCAAATCGCAATAAGCCACTGGGGCGACACCACGCATGATGTTAAAGTCTTCAAGTTGCAAAAGTCAGCGAGTGGGAAGCCGTACAGGTGGGAGGACGTCAAATCCTTCGGCAATGTGCAGGCCGGGACCAACAAGCGCCAGGAGTTCGGCGGGTTCCAGGGAACAGCGCGGTACTGGAGGTTCGTGGTCACTCAGACCAACTCGGGTTTCCAGCCATATCTCAAGGCACTGGACTTCTACGGATGGCCGGCAGGTGAGAGGAGCCTCTCCCCTGGTTTTGTTTGGTTCAGCCCGTGGCTGGCACGTGTAGTACACGAAATTATGTTTCCTTAACGCGGCACTTAAATTATACTGAAATATTTCGTTCATCACACAGGAGGAGGCTTTTCTGGGGGAGGCTTTGGAGGCTCAGGTAGGGAAATACTGTAATTCACTTTAAGTTCACTGTAGCAAAATTTCGCAGTGTAAGAAAAAGGGACATTTTAACTGAACTTTAACTTCACGGTGGCAGCAAGTGATTTACAGAAAGGAAGTGTGGAGGAATCATAAATAGGTTTTTCACTGTGATGATAAGTTCACGGTCCAGAGGTGACAGTGAAAACAGTGAACTTAAAGTTACAGTGAAAGAAACAAGAATATATTTAGCTTTGTAATTAGAAAAAAAAAACACATCACATCTAGAAAAAAAAAAGAAATCAAACAAGAATAAAAAATTTCATATCTCCGTCTTCATATCTCCGTCAAATATCAATCGTCTTTTGCCCAGTTTAATTAATTTATTATGCACATAAGTCTATTTACTCGCTGCATGGTGATGGTCACTTTTAATTTGTCTGCATTCGTCAGAATTCTAATGTAATCTCATGTGCAACTAGGAAATGATAACATGTTCTTATTGATAATGCCAAATATGTATCAATATGCATCATTGACATCAGTCATTTTGCCATGAAAACGTTATGATGTCCATTCAAATTTCGGGTTTGCTCTTCAGGACACTTAACCAGGACAGCCTAAATGGCTTGTAGCTATTTTTTTACAAAGCGTTTCAGCTTTGATGACGAAAGAACACAAAGACGATGTAAATGGAATTGAGGTTAAGCCATGGGCAAAATAACATCCATTAAAAAGATTCTAAGTTCATCTAAGTACCATCGTTATCAAATACATCAACTGATCTAATATGCTTTATAGCCACATTTAAATACTAAAGTTTCAAACTTATTTGTTTTTTCAGGCGGACAACAGTGGAGCGTAGCAGGTAATATTTGATCACAACACACCTCAATCCTTCTTTTTCCTCGGCGTACTTGTATAAACATTAGCTGCAATGTCTTGCTAGAAGGATTATGCTACGGATTCAAACTTAATAATCAAATCACCCGGTTGTAAACGAAAGACAACATTTCGTTCAACCAATCACTGTGATCTCGTTCCCAACACCTTTCCCGTCCCCAGGTAAAACGTGGGCAGCCGTTGGTGGAACCCTGAAGTTCGTCTCCATCGGGGCCTCCGGAGTTTGGGGCGTCACGGCTGCGGGGCTGGTCAAGTACCGAACCGGGAGCTACGGGAACGCGCTCGGGACGGGGTCGGGCTGGGAAACCGTGGAGGGGAACCTGGTGCAGATCAGCGTGGGGAACGGAATCGTCTGGGGAGTCAACTCAGCGGACCAAATCTGGATCCGGACAGGTACAGCCGAGCTAGATGAACACGGATTGAATTGAAACTTTTAACTAAGATTTCTTAGAAATGTATTTAAACTTACAGTAATTACATTTAAAATTAGAACCTTTAGATCATTTACGTGTGACGGGTCACCAATGCCCCCCCCCCCCCCCCTCGCATCTTCAAGGGACCAAATCTGGGTCCGGACAGGTACAGCCGACTTGAAAAACACGGATTGAATTTAAAAATTTAACCAGCATTTCTTACAAATTCATCTATACTAACAGTAATTACATTTAAAATTAGAACCTTTAGTTCCTTCACATGTGACGGGTCACCAATGCCCCCCTCCCCCCCTTGCATCTCCGCAGGAATCAGTTCTGCGAGCCCGAAGGGGACCGGCTGGAAGCAGCTTACGGGCGGGCTGAGGGTGGTCAGCTGCGGCGGCAAGAGTAACTACGTCTGGGGGGTCAACTATCTGAACGAGGTTTGGATGCGGACAGGAATTCAAACCGGCAATCTAGGAGGTACAGTTTTATTAATTATATTCCCCCTTTCTAATTAACATTTTTGTTTTTAGTCTTACGACTAGGTGAAATATAGCAATCGTCGGAATATTCAAACTCGTTCGTAGAGTCGCTTGAATGTTTTTTTTCATATAACTCCGTGTCAGGGCATATATTTGACGTCTTGTTTAGATTTAGTAAAAAGCTTTCCGCCAGTACGCCCTAAGACTTGGAGTGCAGCGGCAACATGGGACATCGAACATTGAACTTAATCTATGAAATCTGCTTTTGTCCCAGGAACCGGCTGGAAGAAAATGGACGGTGTTCTGAAGTACGTGTCGGTGGGGCAGGCGGGAGTCTGGGGCGTCAAGCCCGACAACACAGTCGTGTACCGCACCGGGACGTACGGGAACCCCGGCTCGGCTGGGCGGGGCTGGACAGCGGTGGAATCCCGCGATATCAAGCAGGTGTCAGTGGGCATGGGGGTGGTCTGGGCAGTCAGCCTGAACAGCAAGATCTGGTTACTACAAGGTACATATTTGGTTACTCAGTAGTGGGAGTCAGCTAATGCGTATTACTTGGGAAACATTTCTTCAAATAATTACAGAGTACATGGGGTGGGGAGCTCGACTCTTTCTGCGAAAGAACGGGGTTAAATCAATTGTTGACAACGCAAAATTAACAGCATACATCTCAAAGTGTTACCGATTTAATCGTATTTTCTACAGTTTCAATACATGTCATGCCACCAAATTGATTTGTTTTTTTACCACCTTTTTAACCAGGAATAACCGCTGGAAACCCAGCCGGAAGCGGCTGGAAGCAGATTCCAGGAAGCCTGAGTGCCGCGTACGTCAGTTCCGGCAGTAACCAGGTCTGGGGAGTCGGCTCCGGGGACCAGGTCTTCAGGAGGAGCGGCATCGGAGGAGGAGGTCGGTGGATGTTTATTCCAGTGTCAGTTCTATGTTTCCATTTAAATCCTACTCTAATTGTTTTTTTTTCGTTAGCATTTTTTAATGGCAATAATACCCAAAGTGCCCACACATCACTGATCATCTTATGACGATTATCAGAATAGAACAACTGACAGAAAATCTGAACATCTTTCGGCAAAGGTATGAAATCAGCAACTCAAATTCCAGTGACTTTTTCTTTAAGGGTTGATTATAGTAATGTCCTATTGTTTGAAGCCATTGCCCAATAAAGGTCTTCAATAGAAGATACATGCGTATGCTACAACAGAACAGTACTCAGAAACTAAAAAATTTAAAAAGAAAAGTTTCATTGTTTTGAGTTTTAAGATACAGTTTATCACACAGGAGGGGGCTTTACTGGCGGGGGCGTTTCCGGGGGAGGCTTTGGAGTATCAGGTAGGGAAATATTTAATTAATATCTAGCTTTACTTGGAATCACGATACAAGATCTTAAAAAACGTAAATTCGAATTGAGGTTTAGCCATGGGCAAAATAACATCCATTAAAAGATTTTAAGTTCCTCTAAGTACCATCGTTATCATATACATTTACTGACCTAATTTTTTTCATGGCCACATTTAAATATTAAAGTTTGAAACTATATATTTTTTCAGGCGGACAACAGTGGAGCGTAGCAGGTAAATATTTGATAACATCAAATCTTAATTCTACTTTTTCTCGGCGTACTTCTATAAACATTAGGTGCAATGTCTTTACTACAAGGATTGTGCCACGGATTCAAACTTAATAATAAGCAAATCACCGGCTGTAAACAAACGACAACATTTCGTTCAACCACTCACTGTGATCTCGTTCCCAACACCTTTCCCGTCCCCAGGTAAAACGTGGGCAGCCGTTGGTGGAACCCTGAAGTTCGTCTCCATCGGGGCCTCCGGAGTTTGGGGCGTCACGGCTGCGGGGCTGGTCAAGTACCGAACCGGGAGCTACGGGAACGCGCTCGGGACGGGGTCGGGCTGGGAAACCGTGGAGGGGAACCTGGTGCAGATCAGCGTGGGCAATGGAATCGTCTGGGGAGTCAACTCAGCGGACCAAATCTGGATCAGGACAGGTACAGCCGAGCTAGATGAACACGGATTGAATTGAAACTTTTAACTAAGATTTCTTAGAAATATATTTAAACGGATCCGGACAGGTACAGCCGAGCTAGATGAACACAGGTTGAATTAAAAAATTTAACTAACATTTCTTACAAATTCATCTATACTAACAGTAATTACATTTAAGATTAGAGCCTTTAGTTCCTTCACATGTGACGGGTCACAATGACACCCCCCCCCCCCCTTCGTATCTCCGCAGGAATCAGTTCTGCGAGCCCGAAGGGGACCGGCTGGAAGCAGCTTACGGGCGGGCTGAGGGTGGTCAGCTGCGGCGGCAAGAGTAACTACGTCTGGGGGGTCAACTATCTGAACGAGGTTTGGATGCGGACAGGAATTCAAACCGGCAATCTAGGAGGTACAGTTTCATTCATTATATTCCCTCTTTTTAATTAACATTTTTGTTTTTAGTCAAGGTGATATATAGCAATCGTCGGAATATTCAAACTCGTTCGTAGAGTCACTTGAATGTTTTTTTTTGTTTTCATATAACTCCGTGTCAGGGCACATATTTGACGTCCTGTGTAAATTTAGTAAAAAGATTTCCGCTGATGCGCCGTAAGACTTGGAGTGCAGCGGCAACATGGGGCATCAGAGCGTTGAACAGAATCTATGAAATCTGTTTTTACTCCAGGAACTGGCTGGAAGAAAATGGACGGTGTTCTGAAGTACGTGTCGGTGGGGCAGGCGGGAGTCTGGGGCGTCAAGCCCGACAACACAGTCGTGTACCGCACCGGGACGTACGGGAACCCCGGCTCGGCTGGGCGGGGCTGGACAGCGGTGGAATCCCGCGATATCAAGCAGGTGTCAGTGGGCATGGGGGTGGTCTGGGCAGTCAGCCTGAACAGCAAGATCTGGTTACTACAAGGTACATATTTGGTTACTCAGTAGTGGGAGTCAGCTAATGCGTATTACTTGGGAAACATTTCTTCAAATAATTACAGAGTACATGGGGTGGGGTTAGAGCTCGACTCTTTCTGCGAAAGAAGGGGGTTAAATCAATTGTTGACAGCGCCAAACTAACAGTATACATCTCAAAGTGTTACTGATTTAATCGTATTTTCTACAGTTTCAATACATGTCATGCCACCAAATTGATTTGTTTTTTTACCACCTTTTTAATCAGGAATAACCACTGGAAACCCAGCCGGAAATGGCTGGAAGCAGATTCCAGGAAGCCTGAGTGCCGTGTACGTCAGTTCCGGCAGTAACCAGGTCTGGGGAGTCGGCTCCGGGGACCAGGTCTTCAGGAGGAGCGGCATCGGAGGAGGAGGCATCGGAGGAGGAGGTCGGTGGATGTTTATTCCAGTGTCAGTTCTATGTTTCCATTTAAATCCTACTCTAATTGTGTTTTTTTCGTTAGCATTTTTTTAATGGCAATAATACCCAAAGTGCCCACACATCACTGATCCTCTTATGACGATTATCAGAATAGAACAACTGACAGAAAATGTAAACATCTTTCGGCAAAGGTATGAGATCAGCAACTCAAATTCCAGTGACTTTTTCTTGAAGGGTTGATTATAGTAATGTCCTATTGTTTGAAGCCATTGCCCAATAAAGGTCTTCAATAGAAGATACATGCGTATGCTACAACAGAACAGTATTTAGAAACTAAAAAAAATAAAAATAAAAATTTCATTGTTTTGAGTTTTAAGATACAGTTTATCACACAGGAGGTGGCTTTACTGGCGGGGGGGTTTCCGGGGGAGGCTTTGGAGGATCAGGTAGGGAAATATTTAATTAATATCTAGCTTTACTTGGAATCACGATACAAGATCTTAAAAAACGTAAATTCAAATTGAGGTTTAGCCATGGGCACAATAACTTCCATTAAAAAGATTTTAAGTTCCTCTAAGTACCATCGTTATCATATACATTTACTGACCTAATTTTTTTCATGGCCACATTTAAATATCAAAGTTTGAAACTATATATTTTTTCAGGCGGACAACAGTGGAGCGTAGCAGGTAAATATTTGATAACATCAAATCTTAATTCTACTTTTTCTCGGCGTACTTCTATAAACATTAGCTGCAATGTCTTTACTACAAGGATTGTGCCACGGATTCAAACTTAATAATCAAATCACCCGGTTGTAAACGAAAGACAACATTTCGTTCAACCAATCACTGTGATCTCGTTCCCAACACCTTTCCCGTCCCCAGGTAAAACGTGGGCAGCCGTTGGTGGAACCCTGAAGTTCGTCTCCATCGGGGCCTCCGGAGTTTGGGGCGTCACAGCTGCGGGGCTGGTCAAGTACCGAACCGGGAGCTACGGGAACGCGCTCGGGACGGGGTCGGGCTGGGAGAACGTGGAGGGAAACCTGGTGCAGATCAGCGTGGGCAACGGAATCGTCTGGGGAGTAAACTCAGCGGACCAAATCTGGATCAGGACAGGTAGAGCCAAGCTAGATGAACTATGATTAAACCCTAACTTTGGACTAAGACTTCTTACAAATCTATCGATAGCAGAAGTAATCACATTTGGATTCAGAACCTTAAGTTCATTTACATGTGACGGGTCACAATGACACCCCCCCCCCCCTCTCTTGCATCTCCGCAGGAATCAGTTCTGCGAGCCCGAAGGGGACCGGCTGGAAGCAGCTTACGGGCGGCCTGAGGGTGGTCAGCTGCGGCGGCAAGAGTAACTATGTCTGGGGGGTCAACTATCTGAACGAGGTTTGGATGCGGACGGGAATTCAAAACGGCAATCTAGGAGGTACAGTTTTATTATTTGTATTCCCTCTTTTTAATTAACATTTTTGTTTTTAGTCTAGGTGAAATATAGCAATCGTCGGAATATTCAAACTCGTTCGTAGAGTCGCTTGAATGTTTTTTTTATTATATGACTCCGTGTCAGGGCACATATTTATTTGACGTCTTGTGTAAATTTCGTAAAAAGGCTTTCCGCCAATACGCCGTAAGACGTGGAGTGCAGCGGCAACATGTGACATCAGAACATTGAACTTAATCAATGAAATCTGTTTTTGCTCCAGGAACTGGCTGGCAGAAAATGGACGGTGTTCTGAAGTACGTCTCGGTCGGCCAGGCAGGAGTCTGGGGCGTCAAGCTCGACAACACCGTCGTGTACCGCACCGCGACGTACGGGAACCCCGGCTCGACAGGGCGGGGCTGGAAAGCGCTGGAAACCCGCTATATCAAGCAGGTGTCAGTGGGCATGGGGGTGGTCTGGGCAGTCAGTCTGAACAGCAAGATCTGGCTACTACAAGGTACATATTCGGTAGTGAGAGTCTGCTTATGCGTGCTACTATGAAAAACATAATGGTCAGATACTTATAGAGAACATGGGGTTGGGTTAGAGATCGACTCTTTGTGCAGAAGAAGGGGGTTCAATGAATTGTTAACAGTGCAATACTAGCAGCATACATGTCGAGGTGTTACTGATTTAATCGCGTTTTCTACAGTTTTAATACATGTGTTGCCACCAAATTCAAATTGGTCTTTTTCACCTCCTACGCCAGGAATAACCGATGGAAACCCAGCCGGAAGCGGCTGGAAGCAGATTCCAGGAAGCCTGAGCGCCGTGTACGTCAGTTCCGGCAGTAACCAGGTCTGGGGAGTCGGCTCCGGGGACCAGGTCTTCAGGAGGAGCGGCATCGGAGGAGGAGGAGGCGCTGGTGCAGGAGGATTCGGAGCAGGAGGCGTTGGAGGAGGAGGTTGGTAATTCTTCTTCCAGCGTCATAATTTCAACACCCAAAGTGCACACACATCAGTGGTCATCTAAGGACAGTTATCAGAAAATAGCAGGTGACAGAAAATGTGAACATCTTTCGGTGAAGGTATGAGATCAGGAACTCAAATTCCAGTGTATTTTTTTTTCGAATTATTTGATTACAGTAATGTCCTGTTGCTTGTAGCTATTAACCATTAAATGTCTTTAACACAAGATGTCATCATCATATCAACATCTTCAACACAAGATATGCCTTAACTATGCTCCACCCGAACAGTTGACGTCTAAACCTACCTCCCCTCCTTCACAAAGAAATCAGTCACTGACAAGGCACATCATCATTCCTATACGTGACATCAACAAAGCCAGAACGTAGGTGCAACATCGACAGTAACTGTCTTTTTTCTTCATCTATGAAGCTGTAGGCACCACTAACATCGCCCTGAACCGCCCTGCGGCCCAGTCGAGTACTGCATATGGAGGTGCTGCCGGTCGTGCTGTAGACGGCAACGATAACCCAATGTGGGCCGGGAAGTCCTGCACCCACACGACAGGAGAAAACAACCCGTGGTGGCGAGTCGACCTGGGCACCAGTCGGTCCGTGGGTCGGGTGGTCGTCACCAACCGGAAAGACTGCTGCTCGGAGCGGCTGGAAGGCTTCACGGTTTACGTGGGCGACAGCCCCGAGTTGCTGTCCAACCCTCCCTGTGGGGTGCCGCAGTCCGTGGTAGGCAAGGGCGTCATCACGGTGAACTGCGGCGGACTGACGGGCCGATACGTGGGGATAGCTCTGAGCGGCGCCGGGAGAATGCTTACACTCTGTGAGGTCAAGGTCTTCGGAGGTACGTCTGTTGTTAGGACTCAATTGATTGTTAGACAATATCATATTCTATTGGCTCACTTTGATTACATGTTGACTAAACTGGCACTGTGATACGGATTTTTTGTTCCCCATCCGAAGTTGTAGACCGTAGTCGCAGCACCAGACTGACTATGCTGGCAGCTGGGGAATTAACTTGCCATCGGAGTTTGACCACCATAGTGTTTGGCTGGCCGCAGAGTTAATTACATGTATTTCCCTTTTTTGCATTGCCCAATTCTACGATCCATAGCCCCGTGAAAAGTCCTGGTAGATGCTATGTAAACTAAAAACGTTTTGCAGGCCTCTAGTGGATCTTGGTCTGTGAAATATCAGGCTATATTGCCACAAAAATGTATTCGTCAGATGATGTGTGAGCTATTTGGGTCAATGGTGAGTTTATGTAAATGTACGACTGACATGATTTGCATAGAATTCTCACTGGTTCTGTGGATAAAGATGCCATCTGTTACAGGATCTGCTGGAGGAGGAGGAGGATTTTCCTCCGGAGGACTTGGAGGAGGAGGACTTGGAGGTAGGGGAATGTTTTGTTCTGCATGGAGTTTTCGTCTAAAGCACCTATCTTACTGGATCCGCGACACGTTGCCGACCTCGCTGCGTTCGGGCGATTTGACAAAGCGCTCATCGGATTTCATCTATAAAAAAAAACAATCTTTTCACGCCTTGTTTCCTTAACTTGTACGTCTTGAACGATATTCCTTGATAAAATAAAGGGTAACACAAATTCAATTTCGGACGCAGCAAGGCCACCAACGTGCCGCGTGGTCAGTGAGATAGTGGCTGAAACCTCCCGCGCAGCCTTATTGAAAAATACAATCAGTGACAACGCCTGCCTGGAAACCATATAATCGGGGGCTCCCAAATATCTCTACGGCCCTGGTTGTGATGCCCGGCCGCCCAGACAGCTTAGCCCGTTCGGGGGCGGGTTAACGGCCTTGGATTAAATTGGGGGGCGGCGAAACTCTCTATGGCAGCTATAGTAGAAAGGCTGCGAAATTCTATATGGCAGCTAAGTAGACAGGCTGATAGAAACACGTCAATAAAGCAGACTGGGCCCGGTGAAACACCGCTAAGCTGACACCTAGCTATAGAGACTGGGACCAGGCAATGACAAGGCACGTCGTCTTCCCTTTCCGTGACATCAGCAAAGCCAGAAAGGAGGTACAAAATTGACAGTAACTTTCTTTTTTCTTTATCTATGAAGCTGTAGGCACCACTAACATCGCCCTGAACCGCCCTGCGGCCCAGTCGAGTACTGCATATGGAGGTGCTGCCGGTCGTGCTGTAGACGGCAACGATAGTCCCATGTGGGCCGGGAAGTCCTGCACCCACACGACAGGAGAAAACAACCCGTGGTGGCGAGTCGACCTGGGCACCAGTCGTTCCGTGGGTCGGGTGGTCGTCACCAACCGGAAGGACTGCTGCTCGGAGCGGCTGGAAGGCTTCACGGTTTACGTGGGCGACAGCCCCGAGTTGCTGTCCAACCCTTCCTGTGGGGTGCCGCAGTCCGTGGTAGGCAAGGGCGTCATCACGGTGAACTGCGGCGGCTTGACGGGCCGATACGTGGGGATAGCTCTGAGCGGCGCCGGGAGAATGCTTACACTCTGTGAGGTCAAGGTCTTCGGAGGTACGTCTGTTGTTAGGACTCAATTGATTGTTAGACAATATCATATTCTATTGGCTCACTTTGATTACATGTTGACTAAACTGGCACTGTGATACGGATTTTTTGTTTCCCATCCCAAGTTGTAGACCGTAGTCGCAGCACCAGACTGACTATGCTGGCAGCTGGGGAATTAACTTGCCATCGGAGTTTGACCACCATAGTGTTTGGCTGGCCGCAGAGTTAATTACATGTATTTCCCTTTTTTGCATTGCCCAATTCTACGATCCATAGCCCCGTGAAAAGTCCTGGTAGATGCTATGTAAACTAAAAACGTTTTGCAGGCCTCAAGTGGATCTTGATCTGTGAAATATCAGGCTATATTGCCACAAAAATGTATTCGTCAGATGATGTGTGAGCTATTTGGGTCAATGGTGAGTTTATGTAAATGTACGACTAACATGATTTGCATAGAATTCTCACTGGTTCTGTGGATAAAGATGCCATCTGTTACAGGATCTGCTGGAGGAGGAGGCGGATTTTCCTCCGGAGGACTTGGAGGAGGAGGAGGAGGAGGTAAGGGAATGTTTTGTTCTGCATGGAGTTTTCGTCTAAAGCACCTATCTTACAGGATTCGGGACACGTTGGCAGCCTCGCTGTATTCGGGCGATTGACCAAAGCGCTCATCGGATTTTATCTATAAAAAAACAAATCTTTTCACGCCTTGTTTCCTTAACTTGTACGTCTTGAACGATATTCCTTGATAAAATAAAGGGTAACACAAATTCAATTTCGGACGCAGCAAGGCCACCAACGTGCCGCGGGTTCAGTGAGATAGGGGCTGAAACCTCCCGCGCAGCCTTATTGAAAAATACAATCAGTGACAACGCCTGCCCGGAAACCATATAATCGGGGGCTCCCAAATATCTCTACGGCCCTGGTTGTGATGCCCGGCCGCCCAGACAGCTTAGCCCGTTCGGGGGCGGGTTAACGGCCTTGGATTAAATTGGGGGGCGGCGAAACTCTCTATGGCAGCTATAGTAGAAAGGCTGCGAAATTCTATATGGCAGCTAAGTAGACAGGCTGATGGAAACACGTCAATAAAGTCAGACTGGGCCCGGTGAAACACCGCTAAGCTGACACCTAGCTATAGAGACTGGGACCAGGCAATGACAAGGCACGTCGTCTTCCCTGTACGTGACATCAGCAAAGCCAGAAAGGAGGTACAAAATTGACAGTAACTTTCTTTTTTCTTTATCTATGAAGCTGTAGGCACCACTAACATCGCCCTGAACCGCCCTGCGGCCCAGTCGAGTACTGCATATGGAGGTGCTGCCGGTCGTGCTGTAGACGGCAACGATAACCCCATGTGGGCCGGGAAGTCCTGCACTCACACGACAGGAGAAAACAACCCGTGGTGGCGAGTCGACCTGGGCACCAGTCGGTCCGTGGGTCGGGTGGTCGTCACCAACCGGAAGGACTGCTGCTCGGAGCGGCTGGAAGGCTTCACGGTTTACGTGGGCGACAGCCCCGAGTTGCTGTCCAACCCTTCCTGTGGGGTGCCGCAGTCCGTGGTAGGCAAGGGCGTCATCACGGTGAACTGCGGCGGACTGACGGGCCGATACGTGGGGATAGCTCTGAGCGGCGCCGGGAGAATGCTTACACTCTGTGAGGTCAAGGTCTTCGGAGGTACGTCTGTTGTTAGAACTCAATTGATTGTTAGACAATATCATATTCTATTGGCTCACTTTGATTACATGTTGACTAAACTGGCACTGTGATACGGAATTTTGTTCCCCATCCGAAGTTGTAGACCGTAGTCGCAGCACCAGACTGACTATGCTGGCAGCTGGGGAATTAACTTGCCATCGGAGTTTGACTACCATATAGTGTTTGGCTGGCCGCAGAGTTAATTACATGTATTTCCCTTTTTTGCATTGCCCAATTCTACGATCCATAGCCCCGTGAAAAGTCCTGGTAGATGCTATGTAAACTAAAAACGTTTTGCAGCCCTTTAGTGGATCTTGGTCTGTGAAATATCAGGCTATATTGCCACAAAAATGTATTCGTCAGATGATGTGTGAGCTATTTGGGTCAATGGTGAGTTTATGTAAATGTACGACTGACATGATTTGCATCGAATTCTCACTGGTTCTGTGGATAAAGATGCCATCTGTTACAGGATCTGCTGGAGGAGGAGGCGGATTTTCCTCCGGAGGACTTGGAGGAGGAGGAGGTAGGGGAATGTTTTGTTCTGCATGGAGTTTTCGTCTAAAGCACCTATCTTACAGGATCCGGGACACGTTGGCAACCTCGCTGCATTCGGGCGATTGGACAAAGCGCTCATCGGATTTCATCTATAAAAAAAAACAATCTTTTCACGCCTTGTTTCCTTAACTTGTACGTCTTGAACGATATTCCTTGATAAAATAAAGGGTAACACGAATTCAATTTCGGACGCAGCAAGGCCACCAACGTGCCGCGGGTTCAGTGAGATAGGGGCTGAAACCTCCCGCGCAGCCTTATTGAAAAATACAATCAGTGACAACGCCTGCCTGGAAACCATATAATCGGGGGCTCCCAAATATCTCTACGGCCCTGGTTGTGATGCCCGGCCGCCCAGACAGCTTAGCCCGTTCGGGGGCGGGTTAACGGCCTTGGATTAAATTGGGGGGCGGCGAAACTCTCTATGGCAGCTATAGTAGAAAGGCTGCGAAATTCTATATGGCAGCTAAGTAGACAGGCTGATAGAAACACGTCAATAAAGCAGACTGGGCCCGGTGAAACACCGCTAAGCTGACACCTAGCTATAGAGACTGGGACCAGGCAATGACAAGGCACGTCGTCTTCCCTGTACGTGACATCAGCAAAGCCAGAAAGGAGGTACAAAATTGACAGTAACTTTCTTTTTTCTTTATCTATGAAGCTGTAGGCACCACTAACATCGCCCTGAACCGCCCTGCGGCCCAGTCGAGTACTGCATATGGAGGTGCTGCCGGTCGTGCTGTAGACGGCAACGATAACCCCATGTGGGCCGGGAAGTCCTGCACCCACACGACAGGAGAAAACAACCCGTGGTGGCGAGTCGACCTGGGCACCAGTCGGTCCGTGGGTCGGGTGGTCGTCACCAACCGGAAGGACTGCTGCTCGGAGCGGCTGGAAGGCTTCACGGTTTACGTGGGCGACAGCCCCGAGTTGCTGTCCAACCCGACATGTGGGGGGCCGCAGTCCGTGGTAGGCAAGGGCGTCATCACGGTGAACTGCGGCGGACTGACGGGCCGATACGTGGGGATAGCTCTGAGCGGCGCCGGGAGAATGCTTACACTCTGTGAGGTGAAGGTCTTCGGAGGTACGTCTGTTGTTAGAACTCAATTGATTGTTAGACAATATCATATTCTATTGGCTCACTTTGATTACATGTTGACTAAACTGGCACTGTGATACGGAATTTTGTTCCCCATCCGAAGTTGTAGACCGTAGTCGCAGCACCAGACTGACTATGCTGGCAGCTGGGGAATTAACTTGCCATCGGAGTTTGACTACCATATAGTGTTTGGCTGGCCGCAGAGTTAATTACATGTATTTCCCTTTTTTGCATTGCCCAATTCTACGATCCATAGCCCCGTGAAAAGTCCTGGTAGATGCTATGTAAACTAAAAACGTTTTGCAGCCCTTTAGTGGATCTTGGTCTGTGAAATATCAGGCTATATTGCCACAAAAATGTATTCGTCAGATGATGTGTGAGCTATTTGGGTCAATGGTGAGTTTATGTAAATGTACGACTGACATGATTTGCATCGAATTCTCACTGGTTCTGTGGATAAAGATGCCATCTGTTACAGGATCTGCTGGAGGAGGAGGCGGATTTTCCTCCGGAGGACTTGGAGGAGGAGGAGGTAGGGGAATGTTTTGTTCTGCATGGAGTTTTCGTCTAAAGCACCTATCTTACAGGATCCGGGACACGTTGGCAACCTCGCTGCATTCGGGCGATTGGACAAAGCGCTCATCGGATTTCATCTATAAAAAAAAACAATCTTTTCACGCCTTGTTTCCTTAACTTGTACGTCTTGAACGATATTCCTTGATAAAATAAAGGGTAACACGAATTCAATTTCGGACGCAGCAAGGCCACCAACGTGCCGCGGGTTCAGTGAGATAGGGGCTGAAACCTCCCGCGCAGCCTTATTGAAAAATACAATCAGTGACAACGCCTGCCTGGAAACCATATAATCGGGGGCTCCCAAATATCTCTACGGCCCTGGTTGTGATGCCCGGCCGCCCAGACAGCTTAGCCCGTTCGGGGGCGGGTTAACGGCCTTGGATTAAATTGGGGGGCGGCGAAACTCTCTATGGCAGCTATAGTAGAAAGGCTGCGAAATTCTATATGGCAGCTAAGTAGACAGGCTGATAGAAACACGTCAATAAAGCAGACTGGGCCCGGTGAAACACCGCTAAGCTGACACCTAGCTATAGAGACTGGGACCAGGCAATGACAAGGCACGTCGTCTTCCCTGTACGTGACATCAGCAAAGCCAGAAAGGAGGTACAAAATTGACAGTAACTTTCTTTTTTCTTTATCTATGAAGCTGTAGGCACCACTAACATCGCCCTGAACCGCCCTGCGGCCCAGTCGAGTACTGCATATGGAGGTGCTGCCGGTCGTGCTGTAGACGGCAACGATAACCCCATGTGGGCCGGGAAGTCCTGCACCCACACGACAGGAGAAAACAACCCGTGGTGGCGAGTCGACCTGGGCACCAGTCGGTCCGTGGGTCGGGTGGTCGTCACCAACCGGAAGGACTGCTGCTCGGAGCGGCTGGAAGGCTTCACGGTTTACGTGGGCGACAGCCCCGAGTTGCTGTCCAACCCGACATGTGGGGGGCCGCAGTCCGTGGTAGGCAAGGGCGTCATCACGGTGAACTGCGGCGGACTGACGGGCCGATACGTGGGGATAGCTCTGAGCGGCGCCGGGAGAATGCTTACACTCTGTGAGGTGAAGGTCTTCGGAGGTACGTCTGTTGTTAGAACTCAATTGATTGTTAGACAATATCATATTCTATTGGCTCACTTTGATTACATGTTGACTAAACTGGCACTGTGATACGGATTTTTTGTTCCCCATCCGAAGTTGTAGACCGTAGTCGCAGCACCAGACTGACTATGCTGGCAGCTGGGGAATTAACTTGCCATCGGAGTTTGACCACCATAGTGTTTGGCTGGCCGCAGAGTTAATTACATGTATTTCCCTTTTTTGCATTGCCCAATTCTACGATCCATAGCCCCGTGAAAAGTCCTGGTAGATGCTATGTAAACTAAAAACGTTTTGCAGGCCTCTAGTGGATCTTGGTCTGTGAAATATCAGGGTATATTGCCACAAAAATGTATTCGTCAGATGATGTGTGAGCTATTTGGTTCAATGGCGGGTTTATGCAAATGTGCGACTGACATGATTTGCATAAATGTCTGGTTCCGTAGATAAAGATGCCATCTGTTACAGGATCTGCTGGAGGAGGAGGCGGATTTTCCTCCGGAGGACTTGGAGGAGGAGGAGGAGGAGGAGGTAGGGGACAGTTTTGCTCAGCATGGAGTTTTCGTCTAAAGCATTTAATTATGTTTACTAGATCCGCAATACGTTGGCAACCTCGCTGCGTTCGGGCGATTTGACAAAGCGCTCATCAAATTTCATCTTTAAAAAACAAATCTTTTCAAGCCTTGTGTGTCTTGTTGTCTTAACTTGTACGTCTTGAACAATATTCCCTTGATAAAATGGAGGGTAACACAAGTCCAATTTAGGACGCAGCAAGGCCACCAATGTGCCGCGTGTTTAGTGAGATAGTGGCGGAAACCTAGTCTCCAACCAGACCCAATGGATTGCAAAGACCGTATCCAACTGGAAGAAGGAGCTTGTACTTCCTCTGCCAGTTTCATACGGTCTTTATGCAACCTATAGATCTGCTTGGAGATTAGCGGAAACCTACCGCGCAGCCTTCAAAAGATTAAAAATACAATCAGTGACAAGGCTAACCTTAGAGGCTAACCTGGAAACTTTACCATCGGGGGCTCCCCGATATCTCTACGGCGCTGGGAGTAAAGCCCACCCAACCAGACAGCTTAGCCCGCTCGGAGGTGGGTTTACGGCCTTGGATTAAATTAGGGGTAGGAAGGCTGCGAAATCTCTGTAAGTAGACAGGCTGACAGAAACTCGTCGATAAAGCAGACTGGGCCCGGTAAAGCACTACAAAGCCGACCCCTAGAGACTGGGACTTGGCTATGACAAATCACGTCGTCTTCCCTGTACCTGACGTCTACAAAGCCAGAACGTAGGTGCAATATCGACAGTAACTGTCTTTTTTTCTTCACCTATGAAGCTGTAGGCACCACTAACATCGCCCTGAACCGCCCTGCGGCCCAGTCGAGTACTGCATATGGAGGTGCTGCCGGTCGTGCTGTAGACGGCAACGATAATCCCATGTGGGCCGGGAAGTCCTGCACCCATACGACAGGAGAAAACAACCCGTGGTGGCGAGTCGACCTGGGCACCAGTCGGTCTGTGGGTCGGGTGGTCGTCACCAACCGGAAGGACTGCTGCTCGGAGCGGCTGGAGGGCTTCACGGTTTACGTTGGCGACAGCCCCGAGTTGCTGTCCAACCCGACCTGTGGGGGACCGCAGTCCGTGGGAGGCAAGGGCGTCATCACGGTGAACTGCGGCGGACTGACGGGCCGATATGTGGGGATAGCTCTGAGCGGCGCAGGGAGGACCCTTACACTCTGTGAGGTCAAGGTCTTCGGAGGTACGTCTCTTGGTAGGATCCTGTTAATTGTTAAACCATATCACACTCTATTGTTTTACTTTGATTACATGTTGACTCAAATATTGTTCCGTTAAGAAGGACTGACTTGCACAATTCCAATTCCATGTTGTATTGGTTCACTTTGATTACTTGTTAATTAAACTGACACTGCTTAGTTATGAAAGACTGACTCGGACAAAGCAATGTTCTATTAGTTCAATTTGATAAAATGTTTACTTAACTGACTTTTAAATATTACAGTTAAAACTTAACTCAGAACAAATGGAATTGATTTCTTGTGGGTCTAAGCAGAATAGCAGTCAACAACAGTGTTCAAGTACAAATGTTACCAATGACAATGATAATATCAATGGTAATGATAATATCAATAATAACATCATGTACACTAACTGACCAATGCTCTATGGCCTCATACAAGTACTAAAGTCTGAAACTTTATGATTTTCAGGGGGACAACAGTGGAGTAAGGAAGGTGAGCTATTATCATATCTCAATTCTAAAGTTTCAGACTTTAGTACTTGTATGAGGCCTAAGGGCTCATACAAGTACTAAAGTCTGAAACTTTATGATTTTCAGGGGGACAACAGTGGAGTAAGGAAGGTGAGCTATTATCATATCTCAATTCTTCTTCAGGCGTATTTCAGCAGCAGTACTATGTCTTTGCTATAAGGGTTGCGAATTTAAATCACTGGTTCTAAAGGGAAGGCAACGTGTGGTTCAATCTGTAACTGTGATCTCCTTCCCAACACCTTTCCCATCCTCAGGTAAAACCTGGGCGCCTGTTGGTGGCGCCCTGCGGTTAGTCTCCATCGGGGCCTCCGGAGTTTGGGGCGTCACGGCTGCGGGGCTGGTCAAGTACCGAACCGGGAGCTACGGGAACGTGCTCGGGACGGGGTCGGGCTGGGAGGACGTGAACGCGGGGAGAAGCCTGGTGCAGGTCAGCGTGGGGAACGGAGTCGTCTGGGGAGTGAACGCAGAGAACCAAATCTGGCTCAGGACAGGTAGGGCAAAGCTCAATGTACAATGGTTCTATGGAGAAGTGTCTGTTTAATTCAAACGTTAATACATACAAAATGTAACCGGTTAAACTTGCGACACGTCTTATCTGTTCTCGGACCGTCCTTCTACCTCTTGGTAGAAATCTATCAGAATGAAGCCAGGCCAGTATGCACGTTCAAGCTGTTTATTCTTAAGGTCTCTGCACAGGCGTCTTTGCCTGCCAAGGTTCTCTCTTGGGCTTCTCATGCTACGTCATATGCGCATGCGTGTTAGTCTAACATGTTAAACAGTTACCGATGCTAATAATCTACACATGTTACAAAACTTGCATCTTCTTAAATGTGATGTTTTCCTCTTCCCAGGAATCAGTTCTGCCAACCCTAAGGGGATCGGCTGGCGGCAGATTCCGGGCAGCATGAGGGTGGTCAGTTGTGGCGGAAAGAGTAATGCGGTCTGGGGAGTCAACAATCGGAACGAGGTTTTTAGGCGGAGAGGAATCACACAAGGCAATTTAGCAGGTACAGTTTAGAATATTGACGGCCTGCTTTCTAACAACATTTTGGTTTTAAGTTTGAATATAACATATGATTTCATCGGAATGATTGGTAGACACAAAGGATTTCCTTGGATTTTTCTTAAATAAATCCATGTTTGACCATATTTCACGTTCGATGTTAGCGTAGTACCGAGATGCCTTGCAGTTTTGCAACTCTTTAGCCTGAAGGTTTTCCTTCGCGACAACACGGGAAATCAGAGCGTTAAAGCAACTCGATGAAATCTATCTTTGCCCCCAGGAACTTCCTGGAAAAAAATTGCCGGTGTTCTGAAGTCCATCTCGGTGGGTCAGGCGGGAGTCTGGGGCCTCAAGTCCGACAACACCCTGAGGTACCGCACCGGGACGTACGGGAACCCCGGCTCGGCAGGGCGGGGCTGGAAAGTGTTGACCCGCCAGTCGGTGAAGCAGCTGACGGTTGGCATCGGGGTGATATGGGCCGTCAGTCCGGACAGCAAGGTCTGGATACTACAAGGTACATGTTGGAACCTCTGCAGTGAGGTGTGAAATACGTGGAAGAGATTCGATAGGTAATGGGTTGATTTTTTAGGATTTGTTGGCCAAAATGTTGTGAAATATATGACTATCAGGCAACCAAACGTCCTTCCTACCACCTGTTCCAGGGATGACCTCTGGAAACCCAACCGGAAGCGGCTGGAAGCAGATTCCAGGAAGCCTGAGTGCCGTGTGCGTCAGTTCCGCCAGTAACCAGGTCTGGGGAGTCGGCTCCGGGGACCAGGTCTTCAGGAGGAGCGGCATCGGAGGAGGAGGCATCGGAGGAGGGGGCGTCGGAGGAGGAGCCGTTGCGGGAGGAGGAAACGTTGGAGGAGGAAGCGTTGGAGGAGCAGGCGCCGGAGGAGGAGCCGTTGGAGGAGGAGGAAGCGTCGGAGGAGGATCTGTTGGTGGAGGAGGCGTCGGAGAAGGAGGCGTCGGAGAAGGGGCCGTTGGAGGAGGATCAGGCAAGAAAATGATGAGCTGATGAGTCACAAACATTAAAATCATGAACGAATAATGGTTCTATTACATGGCGTCCATTTAGTAGGACTTTTTTAACGACTTTTTTTCTAAGAATGATTTTGTAAATTGAAGCGAGAAAAACAACATACATTTGATTGTTTGTTCCATTGACCTAAGTATCAACTTATCAACTATATATATTCCAGGGGCGTGGTTAACATGGAGCCTACCCAGCGGTAGCATCACCTCGGCCGGAACTACCGGAGCAAACGACGGGCCTGCTGCGGTGCTGAACGGAGACCCCAACACGTACTGGAACCCGCAAGGTCTGCCGAGGTACCACAACAACTGGTGGATCATCTTCGACCTGCAGAAGACCTACACCATCTCGAGCTTCAAGATCCAGAACTTCGGAGACACTACGCATGACGTCACCGACTTCAAGCTGGAGACGTCCGACGACAAGTCCACCTGGACGCAGGTGTTCTCCACCGGCAGCGTGCGTGCAGGTGTGAAGACTCCGCAGCCGTTTGGCGGTTTTTACGGCAGCGGTCGCTACTGGAGGTTCACGGTGACTAAGACGACGTCTGGCTGGCAACCATACCTGGTCGGGCTCGCGTTTTATGGTGTCGCAGGTCAGGAAAACACTTACTCCAAATTGAAACGATATTTTTGTTACATGTTGATATCTGTTTATGGGCAGATTTCTTCGGTTAATATTTGATGATTCAGTGTTTGAATTCTACTTTCATGGGCTATACTTCTGCTATTTTATAAAGCTGATGTTCGTAGGGATTGCAATTGACAGTATTGTAACCAATCAAACTCTTACATGATCTACGTTTTGAAACTTATCCTCTTCGTCCCTTCAGAGACATAAGGCTATTGATTTGAAACAGATTTTCTTTATTCCTTTTCTCATCATTTTTGTAACAGGAAAGCCGAACAACAAGGCCCTGACCATATCCACAAGCGGCGTCACCTCCGCTGGCACGCCTGGTCCGCAGTACGGGCCTGGTAACGTGCTGGACGGAAACCCCAACACGTACTGGAACCCGACAGGTCTGTCCATGAACTACAACAACTGGTGGATTATCTTCGACTTCCAGAAGAGCTACACCCTGTCCGCCATCCAGATCACCAACTTCGGAGACACCTCGCATGACGTCACCGCCTTCAAGCTGGAGACGTCTGACGACAAGGTAACTTGGAAGCGCGTGTACTCCACCACGGGCGTCAGACCAGGGACGAAGCAACCTCAGATGTTCGGCGGCTTCTCCGGAACGGGCCGCTACTGGCGCTTCACGGCGACCCGAACAGCGTCCGGAAATCAGCCCTACATAGTCAGCCTCATGTTTTACATAATCATACGTAAGTAACATACTTTCACATACATCTTAGAGCTAACTCCTATTGGATCTAATCTGTCTATTTGGTGAATGTCAACTGTTTATCTAGCAACCTGTACTGTGGAGCCTGGTAGAGGCTACTTTTTCTTATCAGCTTCTGAAATTCTGAACAGTGTCATTCCAAGGGATGCTGGCATCCATTAAAAAAACTACATCCAGTATAGTCAAATATTCGTGCATGAATTCGTGCACTACAGAAATAGTTATAGAAAGGCACTGGACGCAAGATCCAGACATTTTAGACCTACGAGTGACTTCAAAGTAGAGATCATCACAGGTTCATGAAGTGCTGACGTGTGTGTGCGTTTCACAGAAAGAGAACCGGAAAAAGTAGCTCCAACACATTTCAAAGTGGTTGGCATGTTGAAGACGGTGGCGGAAGCGAAGGAGTACTGCAAGACGGTGGAAAAGGGACACCTTGCGGACATTAAGAGTTCCGGACTGCTCAACTTCCTGATGACGACAATCAAGGAGATAGGACCCACCAAGAACTATTGGGTCGGGCTTCACGATGCTACGGTAAAGTCATGTTTACTTGCTTCGGAATTTTCCACCCGAAATCCGAATGAACCGTAAATGCGTTGATTATACCCTGTGGAAAGAACCTGTAACCCCCCTCCCCCGGCGACAACAATTATATCCAGCTTATTCCATACAAGCATGATATATTGTGAGGTAGTTAGCGTTCGTGCACCTGGGCTTCGCTATGGCCCGTCTTTTTGTCACCCCTACTCTTCTCTATAAGTGTGTTTTTGCTTTTTTTACGTACAGACGTTTGACACTTAGGCTGATCATGCCGCATAATCCTGCGTCATACCCAACCCCCCCCCCCCTCCGACCGATGCGACACGTCCCCATTGTCAAAACCGAATTGCCAATTCGGGCCTTTGACTCTAAAAAGACACAGTTACGGGAAATATTGTAAATATCATAAACCTGATATGCAAAAGTTAAGAGCTCAATTATCCCATTTCAGCTGAAGGGCGGTTGGCAATGGGCGGACGGAACTCCTCTGTCGAGCTGCAGCTATCAGAACTGGGCCCCCGGAGAGCCGAGCAACATCGGTCAGCACGCATGCGCACAGCTGTGGGCGGCAAAGGGCTTCCAGCTGGACAGTGACGACTGTAACGAGAAGAAGTTCTTCATCTGCCAAAGAGGTTAGTCATCTTGTTCCTCTCTCTGGGATGGGCGGCTGATACGACTTTTAATTACTATTAATTATTATCATTAAATTTAGTACGTGCGTGGGTGAGTGGGTGAGTTGATGAGTGAATGAATGAGTGAGTGAGTGAGTGAGTGAGTGAAGGAATGTTAGTGAAGGAGGGACTGAATGAGTTGATGAGTGAGCTGATGAGTGAGCTGATGAGTGAGTGAGTTGATGAGTGAGTATGTGAGTGAGCGAGCGAGCGAGTGAGTGAGTGAGTGAGTGAGTGAGTGAGTGAGTGAGTGAGTGAGTGAGCTTCCTTTGTTGACATCCACTTATCATTACTTTAACAGGACCCGGAGATACACGAGCTTGTGGTGGGAATTATGGTGAGATGACAGTCTTATTTCAATCACATTTTTTTGTCTCTAAATACAATTAGATCTCTACAACTGGATAAATTTCCGAGATTAATTCGGACGTTTCAAGTGACATCCATAATTGTCGTCTGACTTTCGTCTTCTTCAAGGCAGATCATAAAAAACAATTCATGCTTGCTGTTCTGAATCTTCAATTTCTAAAAACTACCATGAGCAATATCGTAAAATCATGCTTATCTTCTAGGACGAATACAGATTTGATATATAACATATATACACTGTTGCTCAGAGCCAAATTTTCATTTTCATTTTTCACAAAATTACATGCAATGTATATGGCGTTATTGATTCCCCTCCCCCTCCTTTCTTAACATATTTAGCACGAGAAGTTGAAGCCTACCCGGGAAACGCCTTTGAAGCGATGCGGTCCTCCCTCCTGCGAGAGGAAGAGGAGCTGTCCGACCGCACGGCTGACAAGTACCGCCGGTCCGACGCCGAGTCCGACTTCCACAACCTCGTCCGCCTGGCCGACGTGAAGAAGGCGCTGGAGTCCGAGATCGAGTACGGACCGACGGCCATGGAGAAGCTGAACGAGATCTCGCGAGAGCTGAGCGAGTGTTGGAAGGAGGTCCACCAGAATGCGGATGACGTCATGGCTGATGACATCCCGCGAGAGATGAGCGTGATTTGGGAGGAGCAGGAGGCTGATGACGTCATCGCTCGCGAGGTCGGCGACACCCCACAAGACGTCAGCGAGTCTGAGGAGGAGCCAGGATCGGAGGTGGATGAAGACGCCATCATGGAAGACATCGAAGGGATCTTGGAGGATTTGAAGGAGATTGAAGATGAGCAGGATGTCGACTGATGATTTAGAATTACCGTAGTTTTTTGTTTTCCGCATCTTAACAAGTAGAGCTGAGGTGTTAAACGGGAACCAGGGCACCAGGTTTACGTCCATGCTGAGTTTATAAGGACATGCAATAAGATAGATAAAATGGTACATTAAATGGCATTAAGGTCAGGACCTGTTTTCAACTCAAGTCTAGAACGCATCTCCAAAGCTGAATTTCTTTATTACAGTCATTTTATTGTCATATCACTATTGCCAAAAACATATCATTCGCAAGTAAGTCGCGTTTTTCTCTCAATCAATAGAACATAGCTGAATGTCAACACTTGCAAAGCCATATCCCATGGCATGCTGTTGTGGCATACTCAGTTTTAGCAGAACTTTAGCAGGGCTGTCATGTTATTAAAGGGGGCTATGGTCTTCAGGTGATTAAAAGAGGTCAAAACGGAAAATGAGTTTGGGCTTTTCTTTTTCATTAAGATTCATTAAGTTGAACTTTCATTTCTACCGCTCGAGTTCTTTAGTGTAAGCCCCTATCTCACTGAACCTGCAGAACGATGGCGGCGTCGCTGCGTCATAAACTGGATTTGTGTTAACGTTGACTTTATAATGGGAATATGCAAAAAATATATCGAAATGAACAACAAAGAACACAAAGCGAAAAGATATTCGTTTTTTATCGATGAAATTTATTGAGAACTCTGTCAAATCGCTCGCTCGGTCGCCAGCGTGCCGTACGTCCAGTGAGACCTGTCGCAGTGAGGTCGCCAACGTGCCGTGGGTCCAGTGAGATCTGTCGCAGTGAGGTCGCCAACGTGCCGCACGTCCAGTGATAGTGGTTTAAGTTGATAAGCGACGCACACGATATTTGGGTAACCCTGAGATCATAGGTAGACCATGTGACGTAAACAATTAACATAAAAGTCACAAAGCGTCAACAAAACTAAAGTTGACAAATTAAGTCTACAAGGACATAAAAATTGCAAACCGGATATGATTACAAATCAACTCATTAGTCGAAGGGCACAGTGCATAGCGCTGGCCTGGATGCCAGTCTGTTTCCGGAGAATACACTGTGGACCACGAGAGGAGCCGAGAAGCTGGCCTGTGTAGGTCCTAGCCTTCTTTGCAGACTACTTCCGGCTGTTTTCTCAAGATACAGTTTTATTATTGATTTTTTTTTCTTAATTCTAACTGGAGAAATCAGCCGGAAGGTGTCTGCAAAGGAGGCTAGGACCTACACAGGCCAGCTTCTCGGCTCATCTCGAGGTCTTACTCAGGTACAGAGCATGACTGTGTATTCTCTGGAAAAAGACTGGCATCCAGGCTATGCGCTATGCACTGTAAGACCTTCTTAGCTTTAGTCCGCTACCGTGTTTTTATGCGCTTTTGTCGGGCTTTCTTCTTTGTCGTATTGAGACCACAAAAAAAAATGACAAAGTAGAAAGTCAGACAGAAACGCCTAAAAACACGTCAAAAACCAGCCAGTACCCCTCCTCTGCTTGGAGAGTAGAACTCCGGGCTAATGTAGGTCCCCTGCTTGCATCAAGGGTTCGCAGCACGTGTATGTCACACATGGTGCGGCGTAGCTTGAGCTGAAATGAGGGTCGAACCTGTTATTTCTACACCGATGCCCCCAAGGCCTTGCCCTTGGGCTGATTCACGAGACCAACACCCGCCCGCGCACACCCGGGCGCGCTCAGTCTGGCGGCGCGGCCAGTGGAGTTCACACCGTCTGGTGAGTACACGCTTAAGAGTTAGTACAAGTCACTCCGTAAGCTCATTCAAGCAGTTAACTGACACACCAACTCTTATAGATACGTGAAACGTTGAATTTGAGACGGTTAATATATTTTAAAAGTTTTCTAGCTGCTTGTAAAAGAAAACAGAACTGACATTTGGAACCGTCTGACAGTGTATTTGGATTTAAATAACAGGGGAACCATTTCCGGCATTATCGCGTTATTACAAGCGAGTAGGAAGGGTTGGTTTGTGTGATGTCGGTTCTGGTTCAAATATGCTTAGGTACATGTAGGGTGCGTTTGTTCGTTTGTTTGTTTGTTTTGAGTATGAGATCATAAATATCATGTTTAGACACGAATTGACCGAGGCACTTGTTTAGCTCGTTTGAGCCTTGTTTGTATTTTATCAACTCGGGTGGATTTGGTTATGTTTATTGTCCCTATTAACATAACGGACTATAAAAAAATTGTATAACATGCAGACAGCGCGCTGAAAGTACGAGATAATAGACAGTGAGACGCTGCGTTGTGTGCGGGACAAAAGCGTCTAGCTACCTTGTTGTTGTTGTTTTAGATGACGGCAAATAAACTTATAAACAACTATATCCAGCAATTCGGTGAAGTGCATGATACTTATCTTCATAGTAAGTGTTATGATGTGTTCTCTTCGCAAATTATCTAAAGTTGTCGGGAGGGAAATGAGGTGAAAAGTGTAAATTAGTCAGGGACGCCGCTGTCAACACCGAACAATAGGACGCAACAAGATGAAACAGGGCAAAACTAATCTCGCTCTCGGGCATGCGTTACGCACGTTCTGTTTTCTTCTGTTCTCGACCTCTTTGGTGGGACAACGCGATTTGTTTGACAGAAAAGGGGCGGTGTTGCAGACGACAGCAAAAACCGGTCCGCATCTTTAGGGCCAATGACCGGGGTGTGCAGGGTAGAGCTACACTTCAGGAGAACTCTGACTCCCGGCAAGAATGCTTCTTTTCATAATCACGTTGAAAATTGGCAGTACTAATTCACCAAGATAGTGTGATCGACGATGAGGGGATACATTTCAAAGCGACACCGCCGCTAAATCCGTACAACAGGCACAATGTGATTCATTAGAGTAGACCTATGGCTCGCTGTTGGGCACGTGTCACGCAGACTCTTTTCTTCTCCTCGCAACCTCTTTGAAAAGGATATGATGGACAGAAAAGGGGGCGTTGTTGCAGACGGTAACAAAAAAAAGTTCGTGGGTCATTTGCCGGAATGTTTATTGTTTATTGTTGAATGGACTGCTTGAATCTTATCTTAAACATTCGGATCTGATCTCAGGATCTGATTGTAAACAGAAAGTTCTGTCCTGACATCTGCACAGACGGCTGTTTGTTTGCCAACAGCTCCGGACATCCGTTTTATGAGACCAAGTATTGCGAAGGAGACTGGGGAGGTGTAACAGTTTCTAGTTTTCGGAGCTTGTGAGTACGCAATGATGGAACTTAATTGCTGCTGTTGTATATATATTGCGGTAAATAACCGTAAAACAACTAGCCAGAGTTTCGGTAGAGTACATGAGGCTTTTTCCCTACATAGAAAGTGTTGTGAAAGTGTTTTCTACTTACCAATTATCTGAAGTTGTCGGGAGGGCAATGACAGGTAAAGTGTAAATTAGCCAGGGACGCCGCTGTCAACACCGAACAATGAATGAAAGTTTTAAATGAATGAATGAATGAATGAAATGAATGAATGAAAGTTTATTTCCGTGTCCTGCGACAAAAGTCGCCCAGCCCATACTGGCTTATAAGACACCATACATAAGAATACATAAACTTGAGAAATGTAGGAGGTACAGTAGTAAATAATGATAATCAGAAATAAATCATAATAATAGCAGTACTGAGTAACAAAATAATATGAGCATAATAAAGTGGAAACACAAAAAGGGACACACCTGGTACAATGATTCAAGTCAAGAAAGCAGGTGGTAAATGAACATAAATTAAATTCAAGTCAAAAGTTGTTGAAGGAAACACACGTATATCAACTCAGTATATAACAGTCAAAACAGTATATGACAGGGTAGAAACAAAATCAGACAAAGCCAAAACTAGATGCAAAATAGAATCAAATTGTTATGAGTAGATGTAGTGCTTACGTTCCCTCCAAGCCTTTTGAATGTCTCAAGCAATTTCAAATACCCCCTCCGTGAATAACCAGTTAAGTTTTGTTTCATCTCTTTCCCAAATGATAGGACGCAACAAGCTGAAACAGGGCAAAACTAAATCTCGCTCTCGGGCATGCGTTACGCACGCTCTCTTTTCTTCTGTTCTCGCGACCTTTTGGTCGGACAACGCGATTTGTTTGACAGAAAAGGGGGCGTTGCTGCAGACGACAGCAAAAACCGGTCCTCGTCTAAAGGGCCAATGGCCGGGGTGTGCAGGGTAGAGCTACACTTCAGGCGAACTCAGAATCTGACTCCCGGCAAGAATGCTTCTTTTCATAATCACGTCAATTTTGAAATATTCGTAGATATTTGTATGTATGCAAAACAGCTTCGATGGTCCGTTTGGGATGCCTGGATTAACAACACGGCATGAGACTGAGTTAATATACCAGTTTCTAGTTATACTTCTATAGTTTGTGATAACGCAAAGTTAGAAATTTTCTGTCCATGAAAACAACAAAATCTTTTGCCGTCATAACAAGTGTTCTCGAAGTGTTTCCTTCACCAACTGTTGAAAGTTGTCGGGAGGTAAATGTGGTGGGAAGGCCTGAGGGAGATAAGGTGACCCGGTCACACGGAACTCATCAATCCGAACAAAAGTTTCAAAAGACTTCAGAACCATCCGCAGGGCATCATGGGTTCCACTTAACTATGGGTTCAGCAGGTTGTCCATTATATATTTGGGAAAGGCTGGAGAAAGGCTATAACAAGTTCCCCCTGACAGAGAAAAAGCCTTGCTGGGACCGGTACCGTCTAGGTTGGACGATGAGAGAAATTATCTCCAAAGTGATACCCTGTCGGTCCACAGCCTTCGTCTACGAAAAGACAGTTTTAAAACGTGCAAAATTCTCACCGTGTATCAAAATAATGGTTTCAAATGGAGTTGGGTAGTACTAAGTGACCAAGATGGTGTGATGGAAGATGAGAGGATACATTTAAAAGCGACGCCGCCGCTACATCCGTACAACAGGCGCAATGTGATTCATTAGGGTAGACCTATAGCTCGCTGTCGGGCATGTGTCACGCAATTTTCTTCTCTCTTCGCAACCCCTTTAATCGGACAAAAGGATTTGATTGACAGAAAAGGGGGCGTTGTTTCAGACAGTACCAAAAGGTAAGCTCGCAGCTCGAGTAACAGTTATTGGCCCACGAGCTGATTTACAGAGGGGGGGGGGGGATGCAGACATCAGCAAGAAACAGGCTACAGGTTAAGGGTCATTGACCGCTGTTGACTCAAACATAAGAAGAATTCAGCACCTCTTGATACGCGCCTCTTTCTATCTTCTTCGTATTTGACCCTCTCTCCTTAGCCGATTCCTTTCATACAATTGACTCTATTTGGCCAATTTCTACGTTTTTCCCAGCGACCCACGGTGGCTGGTAGAGCCTATACTTTTGGAACGAATAAAAGTAAATTAGACATCAGCAAGAAACAGACTACAGGTTAAAGGTCATTGACCGCTGTTGACTCATACATAAGAAGAACTCAGAACCTCTTGATACGCGCCTCCCTTTCTGTCTTCTTAGATGTTTGTTTGTAGGCAAAACAGCTTTGAGTATCCGTTTGAGAATAGCCTCATGGCGTGAGACTGGTGTGATGTACTAGTTACAATTTCAGAGTTTGACATTACGTGAGGTTAAGACTTTCCTTCCTTGATTTTTCTCTTATGAAAGGTGTTACCGTCGTCAACTGTTGGGAGTTATCGGTAGGTTAATGTGATGGTATAGCCTGAGGAAGATAAGTTGACCCGGTCACATAGAACTCATTAACCAGAACAAAGTCTCTAAAGACTGAAGAATTCTCCGCAGGGCATCATGGGTTCCACTTAACCCACAGAGAAATAGGTCAGGAATGATCTTTGTGAAAATGTTTGGAGAAGATTCTTGGTACCATACTTTTGGTAGTCTCTACCAGACTAACCGTGCCGGCTATAGGGAGAACATTTGACGGGGGACTTTGGCCATGGAGGGTAACATTCGTATTTGACCCTATCTCCGTAGCCGACTCCCGTCATACAATTGACTCTATTTGGCCAATTTCTACTATTTTCCCATCGACCCGCGGAGGCTGGTCGAGCCTATACTTTTGGAACATTTTATAATATATTATATCCATATAACCATGTAATACATTGTACATTTCAAATAGACACCGCCATCACAACATGATTTGTAACTGCATGCCATTTGATCTTAGACTAGTAGGGTAAAACTAAATCTCGCTCTCGAGCATGGGTTACACAAGGTCCTTTCGTCTCTGTCATACTTCTCTGGACGGGGACCATGATTTGATTGACAGTTAAGCGAGCGTTGTTGTGGACGGAAAGGGGGCGTTGTTGCGGGCGGCAGCACAATACAGCTTGCACTATAAGTGTCATCGACAGCTCGAAGCCTCTGTCACAGTTGCAAGACCTTAGACGTTTAGGATCTGACACCCAATCAGGGGTCTATTTTTAATCATATTTACGTCTGCTTTGATATCTGCATAGATGGCTACATGTATGCACAGGATCTTTAATAACACCAACAACTATCAGAACATTCGTATTTTTTAATACTGAAGTGATGTACCGTTTTCTAGTTACACTTTCAGAATTGGTAATGAGGCAGGGTTGCGATTTTCGTTCATGAAGTTTTACCGTCATGACAAGTGTTCTCGAAGTGTCACCTTCTCCAACTGTTGAAAGTTGTCGGGAGGTAAATGTGGTGGGAAGGCCTGAGGGAGATAAGTTGACCCGGTCACATGAAACTCATTAATCATAACAACGTTTCAAAAGACTTCAGAACCATCCGCAGGGCATCTTAACTATGAGTTCAACAGGTCGTCCATGTAAAAATGTTTGGAAAGGGGTAATGATTCCACCCATTCTCATTTCTGTGGACCTCAGGAAATACACTGTACTAACTCACTACCAGAGTGTTGTCCGACTAGGAAAGAGCATCGCCTGAGTTGAGCAGAGAGATCAAATATGCCTGAAATAATACAAATTTCAATAACAATATGAATTTCAAAGGGACACCGCCATCCCAATCTTAACAATAGTAGGCAGTTAGATTAAGTAGGGCGGAACTAAAGGCCGCTCTCGGGCATGCATGACGCGCGTTATTCTTTCTACTCGTTTTGATTGACAGAAAAGGGGGCGTTGTTGCAAACAGCAGCAAAAAAGTGAAGAAAATTTAGTCTGCAGCTAAATGATACCATGTGCATCTTTTGCCATGGACCACATACAAAATTAATTTTTGATTTTCAAAAAATTCTCAATTGTGGGCGAGAAAATAGGCGCCGATTGACACCTATTTGCGCCACGCTGCGAATCTCTTTCGCAATTCGGCGCAGTCCCGTGATGTACCCGGTTAAGCAGGTTTCTATTGTTTCTCTCACTTTTGCTGCCGGAAAATTACAAAAGGTGAGAAAATCGACGTGTTCACTTAAAACCCAGGGATGGAGTGTGGAAGTAGAACAAACAGGTAAAAGTGCGCGTTGATTAGCACGAGTACAGGTGGCAAAAAGTACGACAACAGGCGATAAAGTGCACGACAGCAGGTTAAGAATAGTAATACGGCTGAGCACACTTGGAGACAGTGACAGTCACATTACACAATAGAGAGAAAGGGGGCGTTGCGTGTATTTGTATCATAGTAATACTATGTTGCTGATGCAGTAAAGGCTACAAACTGTGAGGTTTTCCGTGTCCACTGGACTCTATCCGTTACATATACCTTACACACAGCGGAGACCTCAACTGTTATATTTCTCCCGTCCATTGGACTTTCTATTCCGGACATTTTGTATAGCCACAAAGCTCCACTGTCTTCTTCCAGTTGTGAGTTTAGGATAGGATACACAGCTAAGTTTACTTTGCATGCATAAACAGTAGGTGGAGATCCTTCTCTTATACCAAGAAGGCTAAACACGTCAATACAGAAGACAAGTTGGACGCTGTGACAGACGTGCAGGCTGGGTCAGGGTGTAAATGTCAAAAGTATACAACCGAAGAGGGGGGTAGCTAATGTTCCGGAGACACTGTGAGATTGACAACCCGGTTCTTTATTTTCGTTGCGTTTAAATCATGACAAAGTTTCTGAAACCTGTCCGCGGGACTTGCAGGACCGCGGGTCAGCAGTGACTGAGACTTCATGACAGGTTGGAAGATGATTCTATACATTTCCGTGGCTATATCTGTTGAGTTCAATCTCCGTACGAAATGAACAATTCACGGAAATTCTGATTATAAATCAACAAAGGAACAGTGTCGGTGATAACAGCGCCGTCTATAATTCAAAAAGGCCTAGAGGACGGTTGCATGTATTGGTACTTTGATCCTTGCAAACGGCATATTCCAAAGATGACAAAAATGGAGGACATTTTTCTTTAATGGGGACGGAGTTTGGAAGTGGAACGAATGGTTATAAATGCGTGAGCTTCCTTAGCACAAGAACAGGCAGCAAGGAGTGCAGGCTGAACAACGCTGAGATCTGACCATCTGTCAATGCATGC